>NC_141022.1:53022500-53105000 GCF_052040795.2 Danio rerio | reverse complement strand
TAGGTATTACTTTTATTAGTGTAAATATGGATTTGTTTCCTAAAAAGACAATGAAAGAATATTTTAAGATCCTACGAATTGGAACACCTCCATGTCAACATTGTCTTTATTATTTTTATTATACTGGTAACAAACAAAGCCTGACATCCAACAGAAATTATATTTTATTATAAAGTTTTCTCAGGTTTTATGAATATGAAAATGCATTCTATAGCAAATTTATGGCTGCACAATACTGGAAAAATCTGATATTGCGATATTTTTTTTCTGCATTAAATATTGCGATATGAACACAGTTTCAGAAGATGGTTTTAATAGCTCTATTTGACTGTTTTCTGAGGAGTCTAAATGTATTCAAGTACAGAAATTGAATAATCAAAATGCAAAAAAAAAAAAAAAAAAAACCTTTGTTTTGTTTTCTAGTTAGGGCTAGGCGATTTGGCCTAAAATCACTATTGATTAAAAATTTTAACTTGGTTACGATTATTGAACTAATTAATTATTTTTTTTGCCCTCATAGTTCACTGACAGGAAACACACTATCTATTTACTATATCTACTATCTATGATTATTTATACATCAATGTAGAACAACTGAAATTAAAACACACATTGCCTAAAACCAATTGTTTCTTACAAAAAGTGAAAAAAAAAAAACTTTTGGAAACAAAAAGTATTTTCAATGTTTTCAAAAGTAGAAAATAAGCAGAATCTCTTCTAAATAAAATAATTCTTGTACAGGTACATCATATAAATATTATTTTAAACAGCGCACTTCTTGCATCTTTTGTAAACTAATATTTTAATGTAAAAAGTAATTTTATAGTAATAAAAAATAAGCCAGCTTGGGGCATCTCTGGCGCAGCTTCCAATCATTGTCAATGTAGTGCAAATGTGCAACGTGTAGATACATTTTTCGAGAGGTATGAGAGTATGCAAATCGCAGAAAGGCTGTGCTGTAAGCAAAAGTTTACATTAGCCTTAACAGAGCAGGGTCACGAGACTCCACACGCGGTAGGGAAAATAACTGAAAAAAATTTACCTGGAAAAATTTTATTGATTATAGGTTCTGGATGTCGATTTCCATTACTTTGATTAATCGCCCAGCCCTATTTCTAGTCCAAATATCAAAAAAATAAATAAATAAAATAAAAAATCTTAGACCAAGTAAAAATATTGTTTAGAATTTACCGTCAGAAGAAATAAGTGAAAAATAAGTTACTTTCGCTTTAAAATGTAGATATTTGGGGCTAGAAACCAGACAAAAATTCTAAGTAAGAAATGTAAATAATCATATGAATTCCATATAAATCCAGTGATTAAATACAATTATGTAGCTCCTGGTCTGCTACAATTCAGACTGGACATTGTACATCTATAACATGTGACTATTGTGCATACCCACATTGCGATATCGATGCTAAAACGATATATTGAGCAGCCCTTTTACACACACACACACACACACACACATATATATATATATGAACTTTCTATTCAAAAAGCAAACCATTAGAAAATGATATAAACCTGAAATATATAGGCAGAGAATGCAAATAAATAAATTAAACACATATTTAGCACATTATTTACCACAAAAGGTGCATTATGCACTGACTATTTTAAATAATAATTGAAAAATTAAATTATTAATAAAATTATTAAATGATTTTAAATCTGCAGTATTTATTAACCAGATTAGAAACTTCAGGTTCTCAAAGTAACATGAAAATAGAAGCAATCACCATGAAAGCATAAAACTCTAAGACTGTATGAATATATAATTAATTCGCTATTGAACACAATTTTTATAAGTGAGTGAATATTTTACTAATATTCATTCTATGCAGTAAGCAAATTATAGGGAACAATATAACCCTGCAATTTATACTGTACTTTTAGAATGCAAATATCAAATAAACAAAAATAAACACATATTTAGCACAGCATTTACCACAAAAAGTGCATTATGCACGGATAGCTATGTAAATGATTTCTAATCTGCAGTATTTATTAACCAGATTAGTAACTTCAGTGTCTCAAAGTAACATGAAAATAGACTCAATCACCATGAAACCATAAATAATATGATTTTATCAATACAAAATTATATTCTAGCAAAATAAAATATTTAAAAAGTGGACATTTAACTAATATTGATGACCAAGGATGAATCAGAAAGCAAACTATTAGGAACAATATAAACCTGAAATATGCAAATATAAACTTAACTAATTAAACACTTATTTAGAACAATATTTACCACAAAATGTGCATGATGCACTGACAGCTATGTAAATAATTTCTAATCTGCAGGATTTATAAAGCAATTAAGTAACTTCAGTGTCTCAAAGCTTTAAAAAAACTCCCTACAGCATTAAACAACTAACATGATAAAACTATTTGCACACACACACACACACACACACACACACACACACACACACACACACACACACACACACACACACACACACACACACACACACACACACACACACACACACACACACACACACACGCACACACGCACACAAAATAATTTTGCTGTGTTCAAACTACTTATTTAAAATGAGCTTAAACAACACAAAACTTATTTCTTTCTTTATGTTTAATCCAGTTAAATTTGTAAAAACTAATAAGTTAACTTAATTCCTTTATGTTGTCTCAACACAAATCGATTATGAGGAAAGAGCTTTTTAAAACGTGTATAGTATGTACACATTATAGTATAATGTGATGAATGCAGTTACACACCATACATAATAGAGGTAAAGTTGGTTTTATATTCGCACATTCGTTCATTTAGCAGTCTATATTGTTTACCATGTTACTTTGAATATTCGGTTGGAATTAGCATGCAAGTATGATCTCTAAACAACATTAACACAATCTAATTCACTGTGAACAATGGTGTACTTTGATAGTCATTTGCTGCTAATATGATTTCCCTATTTAGAATTTGCAAAGAATACTTTTCTGAAATTATAATTTTTTTATGAGATTTTTATTAGTTTTGCAATACCATACAAATATATAAAATACATTATATATAGGGTATATAATACATTGCATACAGGCTCTTCACAATTTATACATTTGTTTATCAGTTTAGAAAATAAATAAATAATTTAACAACCAGTAACAAAAAATAACAGTACAGAGCTTAACAGGATAGAATAGATACATTCACATTTCAAGTGAGGAAATAAAAATCTCCCACATATCTATTTCCTTGTAATCACCATTCATTTTGGCCAACATTTTCTCATACATTCTCATGGATTCCATCCATAATTTAAGCGTAGGGCATTGAATATCCTTCCAAAACCTCAGTATTATACGTGCTGCTGTAGTAATGCCCAAAATTATAAGGGTGAACTCATCATTTGTAACATGTGGAAGCTCAGTTTTGCCACCTAAAAGGCATATCTTGGGTGAGAAAGGGATATTAAATCCCAAACATCTACCTAATTGTCTCAACACATATTCCCGAAAGGGTTGAATCTATTGCCATGATGCATGAATGTATGTACCAATCACCTGTTTACATTTCCAGCACTTACTATCATCTAAGCATCACATTCTAAAAAGCCGCACTGGAGTGTAATAGTACCTATGAAGTATCTTATACTGTATAAATTTACCTCTTGCTTCTTTTATTTACACTATGAGAAATAATTATATCCCAGGTATCTTTATCTATATCTCTGCTAATATCTTTTTGTCAAATCAGTCTTAAATTTTCAGTTTTTACCATTAATCTTTGAACTAAATTTGTAAAATGTAGATACTTTTGAAGCTGTTTTGGGAATTTAAAAAATGTTTCCAACATATTTATATTCTGCATATTGGGGGCCTATATTTCAAAACAGTGTCTGATCTGAAATTTCATTATTAAAGAGAATGTGTAAATATCCGAATATAAAACCAACTTTACCTTTATCCATACATACAGTGAGAGACATCATTCATAAATCCATCGATCTATATGTTGGAAATGAATGCATGGCGTTGAAAACACGTGATATACAATATTAATCTGACTCTCAGGACTGCATGTGGTCCGCATTAATAAGGTGTGTCCACAAGCAGAGCAGCTGCCGAGAATTTAAAGCACCACACATGCAAAAAACCCAGCTTAAATATGAGTTATGATAACATTCATAGTGCTCTCAGAAAGCGATATAATACACACAACAGCGTCGCCTCATTCATCCAATAACGCTAGAACACCAACAACCTAAATATTTACTTGGCAGACGGGTTCATAGGCTAATCCACCTCGCCCATACATACCCACACAATAAGCATGTGCCACGCCGAGCCATATATGATAATATATATTCAAAATGTCAAGCATGGCTCGCTTACCTTCTCCTTCGCTCCTCGTTTCTCCAGGTATCCTTCATAATAACAGGGCGGCAGCTGCGCTTTCGGGCTCCCGGTGCGCGGACTCGGGGGCGCCGCTGCCATGTCTCGAGCTCTGCCCGGTGCTCACTCACATCCACACACACACATATACACACACAGGGACAATAGAGCCGCTGGATGATAGTCGACACGCCTTCTTTAGCCTAGAGATGGAAGGCACTGGATATATATGCGTGATTAATCTCGTCACTGACACGCATTCACAGGCACAACACACGCCTTCACGCTCAATATGGCATCTGTGATTACATTAAGACCCGCCGGCGAGGGAAATCGCTCCTTTATTATGCTGGATTGTGTGAGTGTGATATCGAATTAATGTCTTCTTCAAAAATAAGAGGTACACTGAAAAAAAAAGATTAATTGGATTTACACATTTTTTAAGGTGGACTCTAAAAAACGTTGAGCTAGGCTATTCCCAATGATTGAGTTAAACATATTTGGTGCTTTGTTAGGTTATTTTTAACCTTTATTAGGTTATTTATTAATAACTCAACTAGTTGAGTTAAATATTTGGTGCTTTGTTGGGTTACTTTTAACCTTTATTTGGATATTTATTTGGTTACAAATTTGAATTTCAACAGTCAACTGATTTAACTGACACAAAACAGCTGTGTTAATATGCGTCCGTAATGTTGTTTTTGCGCTATAAACGGTATTTATACTACAACGCAATAACATTGTTGTTATTTTTTTATCAAATTACCTTTCCTGTCATGGTTTTTATATCCGTTTCACCATTCAGGACCATCTTTTAAAAGCGTTTGGATGTGGTTAAAAACTGTAGGCCTACATTGTTGACACTAAGTGGAGCCTGCTGCAGCTGCTGTACAGTCTCTCACAGAACTTCATAATCTGCTCCATCAACACGATTTCTGCTTGCAGAGTTTATAACTGCACTTTGTTTTGTTTCTTCATCGTTTGTGATTATTGATTTATAATAACAAAAGTGTCAGGAACTGAAATGGAAATAAAGCATTTTCAATATTTTTGAAATCTGTATGTTATTTAATTACCCATGCCATAATAATAGTAATAGTAGCAATAGTAATACCAGAGTGGGAAAAAATTATGTTTAATCAAAATAACCCAATGCATTGGGTTAAAATAACCCATAGTTGGGAAGGTGCTATAATAACTTATAGATTGGGTTATACTGAATGTTGGGGTATTTTTAACTCAACTATTTTAACAGCACTGAAAAAAGATTTGTACTAAATTGTTGCAAACAATATGGATTGAACTTAAACAAGGTTGAACATAATTTAATTTGTTTTTGTTTAAATTGAGCCCAAATAAATTGTTCACAACCACATACCTTTAAGAAAATTAGTAAATTAAATGTATCATTCTTTTGAATGATTGCAAACAATTGATATGGGCCGAATTTAAATAAACAAATTAAGTTGAACATTCAGCCCATATCAATTGTTTGCAATCATGTACATTAACATTTTGTTATTTAGTAAATATTTTTTTTCAGTGTAATACTGTACTAATGTTGGAGCTGCTGGTTTTATTATAGAAAAAGTACGACTCCAAATCAAAGAGATAAACTATCTATTATTATTATTTTTTTTTTTAAAATAAATGAAATTATAATTTGTAAAAAAATTTAATTGCTCAATTTCTTTTTCATAGTGTTTACAATTTTTAATGAACTATAGCAGTGGTTCTCAAACGTTTTTCATCAAGAACCAGCTCAGAACAGAATTGTCTCTCCGAGTGCCACCATATTAAACAGTATTGAAATACAGACAGTAGCATAATAGGCCTAATTGAGCAGCTACAGCTTAGCACAGCTAAAAAACAGGCCGATTAATTCCTATTATTAAGAATATTTATTATTGTTAGCCACTTTAAACATTATACATAGTTTGAACATTAACACTGTGCTTACAGGTAAAAAACAAACAAACAAAATAAAATGTCAACATTTGAATTAAAATGTGCATTTAAAACTTACATTTAAATGGTAGACTACTGTTCGAAGAAGTAAAAAAAACAAAAAACTAAAACTCCTGGACTGAAATGTAAAGTATTATCATATAGTAGCCTATCCATTAAAACCTGGAAATGTAGCTTGGACCTCATAAATATAGTCATTATACTTATATAGAAATCATTTGTGATAAATTTTTAAATATATTTTTCATGTAAATATATGACATCTATCTATCTATCTATCTATCTATCTATCTATCTATCTATCTATCTATCTATCTATCTATCTATCTATCTATCCATCCATCCATCCATCCATCCATCCATCCATCCATCCATCCATCCATCCATCCATCCATCCATCCATCCATCTATCCATCTATCTGTCTGTCTGACGGCACAGCAGCGTAATGACATCATCTGATTAATATTCAATTAATATTTAATGATGACAGTAAATAATATTTGACTAGATATTTTTCAAGACACTTCTATACAGCTTAAAGTGACATTTAAAGTTAAACACTAAACTACACTCTAAAAAGCGCTGGGTTAGTTATTTAATCCAATGGTTGAGTTAAAAAAATATTTGGTGCTTTGTTAGGTTATTTTAAACCTTTATTGAGTTATTTATTATTATCTCAACCAGTTGGGTTAAAAATTTAGAATTTCAACAGTCAACTGATTGATCTGGATCTGTAATGGCTGTATTAATATGTGTGGTGTTGTTTTAGCGTTCTAAAGTTTATTTAAGCTCTAACGCAATAATGTTTTTTTAATCAAATTACCACTCTGTGTTGTGTTTTTTATATTAATTTCACCAGAACTCTTAATTTGATGATACAAAAGCATGCTTCATAGCCGATCTGTATATGGATAAGTGGGGGGTGGGGGTTGGGGGGGATTGTGCACGTATTTGAGACATTTGGCCATCATTCTCGCCTTAAGGACCCAGCAGAGACATCAACACAATAATAATAATAATTTATATGTATATAGCCACTTTTTGGCAAAATAACCTAACAAAAAGGTTATTTTTGTAACCCAAATTTTTGGGTCAACCTTAACAACCCAATGGATTGGGTTAAAATAACCCAAAAGCAGTTTGGGCCATCACTGGGTTACCCGTTGGGTTATTGTTAATTCAACTTTAAGTGAGTAGAACTATTTTTTTTTATTGTTTTTTTTTTTTTTTTTTTTTTTAAAATGGCGAGTGGCTACAATGGCTGGTGATTAAAAAAAAAAAGTTGATGCAAAGCCCTGATAGATATGCACTCACCGGCCACTTTATTAGGTACACCTTACCAGTACGGGGTTGGACCCCCTTTTGCCTTCAGAACTGCCTTAAACCTTCATGGCAAAGATTTAACAAGATACTGAAAATATTCCTCAGAGTTTGGTCCTTTTGACATGATAGCATCACACAGTTGTTGCAGATTTGTTGGCTGCACATCCATGATGCCAATCTTTTGTTCCACCACATGCCAAAGGTGCTTTATTGGATTAAGTTCTGGTGACTGTGGAGGTGAACAGTGAACTCCTTGTCATGTTCAAGAAACCCGTCTGAGATGATTTGCGCTTTGTGACATGATTTGTTATCCTGCTGGAAGTAGCCATCAGAAGATGGGTACACTGTGGTCATAGAGAGATGGGCATGGTCAGCAACAACACTCAAGTAGGCTGTGGCGTTGTCACGATGCTCAGTTGGAACTAATGGGCCTAAAGTGTGCCAAGAAAACATCTCCCACATCATTACACCACCACTACCAACCTAAACCATTGATACAAGGCAGGATGGATCCATGCTTTCATCTTGTTGACGCCAAATTCTGACCCATTCCATTCAAATGTTGCAGCAGAAATCGAGATTCGTCAGACCAGGCAACGTTTTTCCAATCTTCTATTGTCCAATTTTGGTGAGCCTATGCGAACTGTAGCCTCAGTGTCCTGTTCTTAGCTAACATGAGTGGCACATGGTGTGGTCTTTTGCTGCTGTAGCCCATCCGCCTCAAGGTTGGACATGTTGTGCGTTCAGAGATGCTCTTCTGCAGACCTCAGTTGGTTGTAACGAGTGGTTATTTGAGGTACTGTTGTCTTTCTATCAGCTTGAACCGGCCTGGCCATTCTCCTCTGACACCAACAAGACATTTGTGCCCACAGAATTGCCGCTTGCTGGATATTTTCTCTTTTTCGGACCATTATCTATAAACCCTAGAGATGGCTGTGCATGAAAATCCAGGTGGATCAGCAGTTTCTGAAATACTCAGACCAGCCCATCTGGCACCAACTATGCCACATTTAAAGTCACTTAAATCTTCTTAAATCATGCTTAAAGTGAGTTGCTGAGTTGCTGTCTTGTGATTGGCAGATTTGAAATTTGGGTTAACGAGCAGGGGCCTATGACATTAACATAGGTCCGCAACCCGCCCCCATGCATACATACTGTACATACATATGAACAAACAGTTACAGTCAGAATTATTAGCCCCCCTTTGAATTTATTTTTCTTTTTTAAATATTTCCTAAATTATGTTTGACAAAGCAAGGAAATTTTCACAGTATGTCTGATAATATATTTTCTTCTGGAGAAAGACTTATTTGTTTTATTTAAGCTATAATAAAAGCAGTTTTTAATTCTTTAGGTCAAAATTATTAGCCCCTTTAGGCTATATATTTTTTGATAATCTACAGAACAAACCATCATTATACAATAACTTGCCTAATTACCCTAACAAGCCTAGTTAACCTAATTAACCTAGTTAAGCCTTTAAATGTCATTTTAAGCTGTATAGAAGTGTCTTGAAAAATATCTAGTCAAACATTATTTACTGTCAACATAGCAAAGATAAAATAAATCAGTTATTAGAAATGAGTTATTAAAACTATTATGTTTAGAAATGTGTTGGAAAAAATATTCTTTCCATTAAACAGAAATTGGACAAAAAAAATAAACGGGGGGGGGGGGGGGGATAATAATTCATGGGGGCTAATAATTCTGACTTCAACTATACACACTTTCAACTCTGGCTATAAATGGAGTAAAAAATGATTCTTGTTCACTGCTGAAAGTGTCCAAAGACCGACAGAGAACTGCAGTTTTACACCTTTATTTAAGATGAAAATATACAATGTTCTCTTAGCCCTGCACATTTTTAAAACAAAACATAAAAATCACAAATAGATGAGGCAGGAATCACTGATTGAAGGAAGTATTCGTTCTCAAACACTTTCTGAAGCACATGATTGTCGTTAAACTTGATTTGAGGCCTAATAATGTTTTCCAGGAACAATAAGACACTATATTTACAGTATAATACATTCTACCCACGATAAAAACAAAATATTAAATGTAGTGTGTGAAACAGAAGATGCTGAGACTGCAGAATAGTGTATGAGGGAGTTTACAGAAAACTAAAGTTGTGCTTTTATACTTTATAAAGCCAGTCATTCTGGTTTCTTTCGGGTTAAAAAACAATTACATGAAATCAGATCTGCTGACTGATGCAATTTTACATTGATCACACAAGTAAACTTTTTTTCACATTTTCTTTTTAAATGGACTGGTTTTTCAGGATAAATTACTTATGTTGACCTATTAGTGGCACTTATGATGTAAAACAGTGAATATTATACTTTGCATCAGTTTCAGTTTAGTACTTTTGCTAGTGATACTCTGGATAAATTGCAACCAGGGGTCTGTTCTTTGTACGTGGATTACTCAGTTAGCTGGATTTGGTTATTGGCGATTTGACACGATCCAGGATCGTTTCGTTCTTCAAAACTGATCAAAGACTTGTCGTCATAGCAACAGTTCTGGTAGCTCAAACCTGGTCAGGAGCAGGCTCATTTCATAAAAACAAGATTAGATCGGATCAGTTCAAGCAAAGAAAATACTGAAAGCATGCACTGAATGCTGATAATTTCTTAGTAGTTATATACACTTTGGCAAATAGTACATTTTTAAACTATATATATATATATATATATATATATATATATATATATATAAAATTATATATTAATAAAACTTCTAAATGAAAGTACAAAGACTGCCACCTGGTGGTGCAAAGAGAAAACTTGTTGATATTAACTTTTTAAATCGCTTTAGTACAATCCGTGTATGATAATAGACATAAACAATATGTGACTTTTTAAAAGCAATAATACATTTATCCAGTCATAAACATGTTTTGACAGTTAATATGACGGTGATTTGATGCTTCATAAAAGTTGCAGACACCTTTACCAATATCAAAATGCTTTTGTAAACATCCAGTTATTCTTTACACCCATTAAAAAAAAACAAAAAACGGTTACTATAATACTACTATGGCTACTATAATAAAGAAAATCCGCTCTAACTGTAAAACTAAATAAACTGCTCTTGAAACATGAAAGGGCCAAGCATGCAGCCCACAACAAAGGTGAAAAGTTGTTGCTTATCATTTTTAACAAACCGTTTACTACTAATTTTATGTAATTTTGCTCACATGGATAATTGAATATTAATCAGATGATGTCATTACGCTGCTGTACTGTCAGCCAATCGTTGCATTGCTGATCATGATTTCGAGGATATACAGATCAGTCCTTCACAACATACGCAGCGATCTCAGATCAGTTCATCCAGACATTTTAATCTGATTCACGAACTTGTTTGAAGAACCAAATTAACCAGAAATCAGTTATTAAGATTAACAGATCCAGGATCTGCCAAATCATCTTAGATCATTTAAGCAAGCTACTAAGAACAGTCCCCTGATCTCAGTTTTAATGGATATGCTCTACACTGTAAAATATTATGATCATAAAGTCACGACAAATGTTTTCATATAAATACGGCTGCAGAATATTAAAACAAATTGACAATGCAATATTTGGTTTTTCTGCATGATATATTCCGATATGAAACATATATATTCACTGAAAGGACTGAATAACTATTTGTGAAGAATTCACCATTTCAGAATGGTTAAGGTCATTTTATAAAAGAGTGGATTTGCATAAATGATTATAAATTACTTCAGAAGAACTTTAAAGTAGATTTTTAGTGAGGGAAAAAAGTAAAAATAAGAAAAATGTTTTGCATTTGTCTGTTAAGTATTAACAAGGTTAATAAAAGCAGTCAGACACAAATATTAAAACATCTACATGAAAAATGACACTTGACAGCCTTCACTATAAACAAATTCAATTTAAGTCATCTTAAAGCTACAAATGGCATTCATTGGTTTTCCTTTGGCTTAGTCCCTTATTCATCAGGGATCACCACAGCGGAATGAACTGCCAACTACTTCAGCATATGTTTTACGCAGTGGCTGCCTTTCCAGTGGCAACACATTACTGGGAAACTACCATAAACTCACATTCTCACACACACTACAGACAATTTAGTTCATTCAATTCACCTATAGCGCATGTCTTTGGACTGTGTGGGAAACCAGAGCACCTGGAGGAAACCCACGCATTAATCTACAATCAACAATTATCAACAATAATCTATACTTGACACTGAAGATCATAAAATGTGACTATTGCAGATTTGCACATTGCGATATCGATGCTGAAATGATATATTGTTAATCATAACTGTTGTCATGTTTCAACTTAAGTTTTTTAACTATAAAGCTGCGGTCACACTTGACTTTTCTCCCCATAGACTTTCATTCATACGCACTTGAATGCGTCAGACCGGAAACGCAGGGTCATGCATCAAGTTTCGCAGTTCGCTGCGGTGCCAAGTTCAAGCTTTTTGAACTCTGACCTGCGAAATCGTGTCATTTGACTGCGTGAGACCAATCGAGGATCAAAACATGACCTCTCTGGACAGAAATTTAAAACACGAAGCAATCGCTCGCTTTTTTTAATGTCTAATAATCTTGTTTAATCATCCCGCCCCTTTTAGCAGCACCGTATGACAGAATTTCGCATGCACAAACTCTAGTGTGACCGCAGCTTTGCAAACTCCACACAGAAATGCCAACTGGCCCAGCTGGGACTCAAGCCAGCAACCTTCTTGCTGTAAGGCGACTACTGAGCTAAAATGAATGACTGAATATGAGACAATATTTTTTGCTGTATGGTTATACTGAATTAGACTTTAGTTGGTGTTTTCTTTAACATCCCTGTTAAAATGTGTCATGGTAAAAATGTTTTTAGAACAGTATACAACTGTATTACACTACACTGGACTCTACACTAAAAGGGACCAATTATATCTCTTTTTGCAAGATGTAAAAAAAAAAAAAAAAAAAAAAAAAAAGTCAATAAAGTGTGTATGCAAAGTTTCAGCTCAAAATACCCCACACATAATGCTTTATAACTCTTTGAAACTGCTCCTTTTTAAGGCTTTGATTCTAATTGTGCCATTATGGTGACTGTCGCTTTAAATTTAAATGAGATTGTACTCTTTTTACAAAAGAGGGTGGAGCTACAAAAGTCTGTGCCGGTAGTGAAAGATTAAAAAACAAGTCTTATGTAAAGAGGATCACAAATGGGCAGGGCTTTCCCTCTCACTTAAAAAAAAGGCAGAATGTCAATCAAAGTGTTTCTGCAGACTGTTTTTAATCAAGAGTGACTACAACAAAAATAGACTTTCGTAATTTTTACTATTCGCAGCACACACAGCTACCACACAACGGTGTTAAAACCCCTATAAAAATGATTTTTGAATAATGGGTTCCTTTTAAAAATCCTAAAATTCCCTACCTGTATAAATTATATAACTACTGTAATGAAGACCAGCATATTAATTGCACAGACACAGGAACCACATTTTTGGTATGGTTTATCCACTTATAAACAAAATAAATTAGCATCAGTTAAACATAAATTATTTTTACTGCAAAACTTTGAGAATAATTCTAAAAAAAAAAAAAGAATAAATTTGTTCTGCTTATGAATGAATGGGGTTCAATGAGTTTGGCTATGGAAGAACTAAATCAGATCGTTTTTTTTCCCTGAGAGAGAGAAACTGAACAAGAGTCAGTGCTTAAAGGAAGCTTCTGAGCTCCCTTTCTGAGAAAAAGAAAACTGCAATCCACACACGCAAGTTCCCTTTTCAAGAACTCTGCATCCCTGTCGTGCTCTAATATCCAAATCATAAACCACAGCAGTAACAATACGAGGATTATTTGTGCATTATCCACTATTGAGATCAGTGATAGTTGCAGTGTGTTGAAGTGGATTAATACATGTTCATCTTTCCAGAAAACAGAGTGAAGAGTGGAATTAAGTGGGAAAAAATAAAGAAAAACATGGCTTGTTTTCTGAGCACAAACTGGTACTTCAAGTTCATGTTTCGCCTCATTGAAATACTTGTTTAAAAATGGAGTTTATGAGTAGGAAGGTATGATTCTAAGGAAGGGAATTCTGTCATTCCAAAAGTGAAATCTAAAATCTAAAGAAGCTATCCGAGTATGAAATAATGTGTGTCTACTAAATTAATATAAATGAATAAATGAGTGAACCTGTTAACACCAATGCAAAGATGTAGATTTGTTTAGAAAAAATAATTCTGTCATGGTTAACTCATCCTCACAGCATTTTAAAAAACTAAACAAATTCTGGTATAATAATGACTGTGCGTATGAGGTTGCAAACGGTTTTATTTTGATTTGAACAATCGATTGCTTTTCTTATTGAATTTACTAATAAATTTACTCTCTATTTATCATGAAGATAACATTAGAGTCAACACTGACCTCATTACTAATGGACAGAAGCAGCAAATGCAGCATTCAAAGGGATAGTTCACTCAAATAATTTAATTTAAAATTACATCATCATTTACTCTGGCTGGGCCTATAGTCAAAAGCAAATTCTTTGGCAATCCTATCCAAGGAAGTAAAATAAGAAATATTTTAAGACACACTTTCAGTATTTTTAGAAACAGTCAGGCAGCATTAAAACAACACACTGCAGGTAAAAACAGTTTTATCGTTCGTTTTTTTTAAATGTAAAGTTGTAAAAATGTTTTTAGCTTTTCATAAAGTGTTTATTTATTTTTAGTCTAAAGGCAAAGAAAACACAATCCAAAATAAATGTTTAAATGCAACCTTTTTGTACTTTATAAATTTGTGTCTACAATCAAATGCATATATTTTCAGGCTGTTTTCTCAACATTTGTTTTTTTTTTCTCCACTTGCATACACCGCAGCTCTAAGACTAAACTATACAATCATATAAATAGATAGAAAGAACAATAGATAGCATTAACGAGCGAACGAACGACGAGCGAATGAGTCAAACGAACGAACGAATGCTCTATCGATAGATAGATAAATATGGATAGATGGATGGATAGATAGATGGATATATAGATAAATAGAACAAAACAGAAAGACAGCTAGATAGATACATAGACAGACACACAGACAGAATGAACGATATATAGCAAGAACGATGGATAGCACGAACAATAGATAGATAAAACGATAGCCAGATAGATAGATAAAGATAGATACACAGATAAATAGAAAGAACAGATAGAAAGAACGACCGACAGGACGAGAACAAACGATAGATTGAACGATAAATAGATACAGACAGATAGCTAGGTAGAGATATAAAGAACAATACAGCACAAACGATGGATAGCATGAACAATGGATAGAAAGAACGAACAACCGACTGACTGAACAACAGAACAAACGAAAGATAGATAGAACAAAAGATAGAAAGATAGAACAATAGCTAGATAAATACATAGACAGAAAGAACAATATATAGCAAGAACGATAGATAGCAAAAACGACAGATGGAAAGAACAAACGATGAATAAAATGATAGAATGATAGATGGATGGATGATAGATGGATAGATGGATAGATAGATAGATGGATGGATGGATAGAACGATGAATAGATAGAACGATAGATGGATGGATGGATGGATGGATAGATGGATAGATAGATAGAATGAACGATAGATAGAAAGAATGAACGAACAATAGAACAAACGAACAATAGAGGTAGATATGTAGGTTGGTGGATGGATGGATGGATGGATGGATGGATAGAACGATGGATAGAACGATGAATAGATAGAACGATGGATGGATGGATGGATGGATGGAACGATAGATAGAACGATGGATGGATGGATGGATGGATGGATACTGTAGATAGATAGATAGATAGATAGATAGATAGATAGATAGATAGATAGATAGATAGATAGATAGATAGATAGATAGATAGATAGATAGATAGAAGGATAGATAGAACGATAGATAGAATGATAGATATAGATAGAACGATGGATGGATGGATGGATGGATGGATGGATGGATAGAATGAACGATAGATAGAAAGAATGAATGACCAACCGAACAATAGAACGAATGAACAATAGAGGTAGGTATGTAGATAGATAGATAGATAGATAGATAGATAGATAGATAGATAGATAGATAGATAGATAGATAGATAGTGATCAGTTAATACAAAATAAGCCTGATTTTATAAATTTTATTCTACAAATTATATATTTTGAAAGTGAAAGAGAGATACTCAAAATCCCCTCTGTAAAATTAATATAATATCCTAATAAAAACTATTTTAAATAATTTTACCAGACTTCATCCAATGACATCACTTTTCCATTCTAGAAATGTATGCAAACAAGTGTATATTTATTGAAACACCTCATTTGCATATTTATACATGGTATTTTTAAAACTTGTATCACAAACAATCTTTGCAATTCTTAATGTCAATCACCTGGAGAAATATAGTGTTCGCTATAAGTAATACATATTTCAGTGTTCACCTGCAGTTTCTCGCCTTAAGAGCTGTAATGTTCAAACGTGGCCACTAGAGTTCAGTAATCACCAACATCACACATTTCCTCTGCTGATGTTGATACGAATTTCAAAGTAAACACAAAAACCTACTGAACTCCACAAGGAACACTCCCGAAATGATTTTTATCTTCATCACCTTTCTCAACAATGTTTATTATATGTGAAGTAAGGAATAGCAGTGCTTTACCACAACACTTTTGACAACTTTCTCAACAACATTTATTATATACTGTATGAAGGAAGGAATGGTAGTGTTTCAGCACAGCGCTGGAAGGAATAATAACTGTATATTCTCTGTCTTTCAGGAGGTAAAGGTGCTCGTAGTGAAACAAGTCAGGGATGTTCCCTTTGCTTCTGTCTGTACCTGACATTGCACTGTTTATCCGCTGTAATTTTTAGCGCAGAGGCACCATCACCTCCACGTAGTTGCATGGAAAGAGTCCAGTCTGACCACGAAAGCTTCCCTCATACCAGTTGTCGTCAATCTGGTTGGTGAGTGTGATCACATCGCCCTCGTTGAAGCCCAGCTCTCCCTCATTTTCCGGCTCAAAGTCATACAGAGCTCTGCAGCATGGCTGATCTGCGGCTATGGAGAAACACAAGAGGACAGAAGAAAAAATTAAGCAGAGAAATTAATTATTGGAAAGGGGTTTAAAAAAAATATCATTTAAAAATATAGTCATTTTAACACTTAAGTATTTTTCAAATTTACAACACTTTCATTATGCTCGTGGCTGTTTTAGCCTCATTGATTTCCATTATAATGACTGCAAAGCCTTAACAACATACACTACCTGACAAAAGTCTTGTCGCCTATCCAAGTTTTAGGAAAAACAAATAACTACTTGACTTCTAGTTAATCATTTTGTATTAGAAGTGGCTTTTATGAAAGGCAAGGGCCTTTAGATTACCCTTATTTTACCCAACCAAAATATGATCAAGTCTTGATTGTTAATGATTTAATTAGGACAGTAAGGTCTGACTCTGCTTAGACAAAACTCTTGTCACTAAACAGAAATAATGTCCAGTATAGAATATAAAGTCATGGTGCAGTGGAAAAAGAGTTAATATTGTGTATGACTCCCATGAGCTTGGAGGACTGCATCCATACATCTCTGCAATGACTCAAATAACTTGTATAAATTAATAAAGTCATCTGGAATGGCAAAGAAAGCATTCTTGCAGGACTCCCAGAGTTCATCAAGATTCTTTGGATTCATCTTCAAAGCCTCCTCCATCTTACCTAGACATGCTTAATAATGTTGATGTCTTGTGACTGGGCTGGCCAATCATGGAGTACCTTGACCATCTTTGCTTTCAGGAACTGATTTGGAGACTGAAGTATGAGAAGGAGCGCTATCCTGCTGAAGAATTTGCCCTCTCCTGTGGTTTGTAATGTAATGGGCAGCACAAATGTCTTGATACCTCAGGCTGTTGATGTTGCCATCCACTCTGCAGATCTCTCACATGACCCCATACTGAATGTAACCCCAAACCATGATTTTTCCTTCACCACACTTCACTGATTTCTGTGAGAATCTTGGGTCCATGCAAGACATATTAGGAAATGAATCTCTGTGTGCTGTTGGGGATGATTTCTTCCATTCTGGGGTGATTTGGAGTCCTAATTTGGCCACAACTTTCTCGGTGTTTCAGCAAATGGGATGATTTTTGTGACAAATCTTTTTGACACATATTGGGAAAAATAAAGTACTAGTAACATTTAAAAAGTCTTTAAATGTGTAAAAACTCAACTCTCTGGGTAATTCAAATAAAAAAAATATTGTTATAATGAAAGTCAAAGGCATAACAGCATATAGACATAATCATGAATTCTTGATTGTTGCTGGTTTTTCATGATGGACAACAGTCAGTAAAAATGCTCAACTCATGTTGGATGGATGGATAGATAGATATAGATATATAAATAGATAAAACAACAGCGAGGATAGATGGGTGGGTGGATGGATGGATGGATGGACAGAACAACAGCGAGAATGGGTGAATGGATGGATGGATAGATAGATAAAACGATAGAACAATAAAATAATAGAAATAGAGAGAACGATAGACAGAACAATAGATAGAATGATAGAACAATAAAATGATATATACATGTAGATAAACAGAACATTAAAACAATAGATTGATAGAACGATAGAACATTAAAATAATAGAACGTTAGATAGAACGATAAATAGACAAAACAATAAATTGATCGATAGATCGCTAGAATGATAGACACAATGATAGAAGGATAGATTGTTAGAATGATGGATAGACAGCACAATAGAAAGAACGATAGAAAGAGAGAGCGATAGATAGATAGTTACAACGATAGATAGAATGATAGAACATTAAACAATAGAACGACAGACAGACCGATAGATAGAACGACAGAATGATCAATAGAACCATAGATAGAATGATAGACAGAATGATAGATAGACAGAACGGTAGATGGAACGGTAGATGGATGGAAAGATAGATAGACAGACAGACAGACAAACACTAATGTGTGCATGTGTTGCTTGAAGTAGACTGATTCCCTAATCATTTATAAAGTAGTTGAGATCAGATGGCCCTAGAGGACACCCCATGTAGACAGCATACAGTGCAACATCAACATCACTAACAGCCTGTGTGTGTGTGTGTGTGTGTGTGTGTATGTTCATGAACTGTTCATGCAGCTTTTCATAAACAACTCATTTCTGAGCTAAACAAGCTCCCAGGGTGGATCATTTAATGTGTGTCTGTTTGATCACGCTTCTGATTGTGTGTACGAAAGAAACTGTCACAATACCAAATCATCCTACACACACACACACACAGATATAGACACACAAAGCAAATGATTGTGTTTATTTATGCATGTTTCACCAGAGTATATTCAGCAGGTGTGTGATTCTCACTACTTATTTTTAACAGGACCGGAGGCTGACGACAAAAAAAAAAAGAAAAAAAAAGAAGTCTGGCAAAGAAACCTCCACCAAGCCCAGTGTGTGTTTGTGTGTGACTCACAATTACGTTTCTGGCGTGAAGATGCCCTGTTAAAGGAGGGGGCTGCTGACGTAAAAGAAAGAAAAACAATGATCAGTATTTGACTGTGAAAGCAGACATCAAATACACACATCCATTCATACAAACACGCATGAACACATCTGCATTATAAGCCTGTGTTACTGAACTGTCTGATCAGTATGCAGCATGCCATCTGTCTATTTCCTTTATATCCTTTCGCATATAATGACTTCTGCCAGAACGCTGTAAACAACAGAATCCACTAGCTTTGTTGTTGCTTTTTCTAAAAGTAAAAAAAAAAATGTAAGTACTGCCTTGGCAGCTATCTGAACTATACACAAACAAACAAACAAAAAACAAAGTATATAGGTAGGTAACAAAGGTATAAGTTAAATTACTGAAATAAAAATAATACATTCATAATTCAGCTCATAACAGAATTACTACAAAAATTACATTAAAACAATTAAAAACTTTTTTTTTTTAAATAATTAAAAATATTAGTATATACTACAAGTACACTCACCAGCCCCTTTATTAGGTAGACCTGTCCAAAAGCTTGTTAACACAAATTATTAATTAGCCAATCACACGGCAGCAACTCAAATTATTTAGGCATGTTAACATGGTCAAGACGATTTGCTGCAATTCCAATTGAGAATCAGATTGGGGAAAAAATGTGATTTAAGTGACTTTGAACGAGACATGGTTGTTGGTGCCAGAAAAACCAGCGACCTTATTGCTGTGAAGCGTTTGTACTACCCACAGTGCAACCGTGACGCCGCAGATATAATTTAAATTTTGTTAACAAAACAGAGCCATCTGTACAAATTGTAGCCTCATCTTTCATACATTTGCAGATCATGATAACCACAGGTGCATCACCTCACAACCATGAGCAGAAATAGCCTGACTATGTGGTTTCTGCGGTGTTAGACATAGGAGTTGCGGAAATAACATGCTTCTCACATGATCTCATTTCGCTGTTTAGTACCTAATACAAGGACTATTTAGAAGTAAATATCAAATGCACCAAAGCCATAATGAAATCGAGCTACCCATCTGCACAGCATGGATCATGTGCTCACGACTGAACAGTGTAGAAAACGATTTTCTTTTTGGCAGAAAGTTAATGGTCTATGTAGCGCTCTTTATTATGTCTTATGAAGAAGAGAACAACAATGCTGTCAGTTAGATAAATATAGTTGACCATCTAGCAGGATTTAGTCAAACCAGAGACTCTGAGCTGCACTTGCGGAGTCCTGAAATAATCCTGCATGTCCTACTGCCAACCAGTGGTGGTCTAGAAATTTGGGTACTGACTAAAAGTGCAGATATGCTACTTTAACATTACTCTAGTAGAAGTATTAAGTACGCCTTTTCACATTCACTCATTAATTGAATCAAAGTACAAAAGTACAACACAGTTGTAATTTACTAGAACTTCTGTTAAACTGCTTTGACACAATTTATATTGTAAAAGCGCTATAGAAATAAAGATGGATTGAAAACAGAACTTTACTTAATTATGAATGTTTATGTGGCAACATCATTTATTACCAAAACCTGTCAAACTCCCTTAAAGGTGCAGTAGGTGATTGTCTTCAGAAACATTTTTGTTGTGCTGGTTGAAAGTCTCTTCACGGTCTAATAGTAATGATTACAGTAAATGATCTAAATGTGTTTATATGTATTTTTACATTCTGGGTGAAGCATAAAACTAAAAAATTAAATATTGTCAATATTTAAAACAATTAAATATTGTCGGGCCGACATCTCCCATAATTCCGTTAAGTAGCTCAAACTGTCTGTCAGCAAATGTACAGTAGATTCAGACATCTGTGCATCTGTTTACGCAGATCCGCCATTCGCGTGTGCCCGCCTGCATGAGCGCCGCACGTTCACGAGACAATCACAGACGCGGTGAAATCAAATGCTGAATTCAAACTTTGGAAAATCCTGAATCAATATTGGAGTTACTTTTGCATGCTGGAGGAAGGACGACACCATGACTGATGTAATGTTCTGTTTTAGAACTATTTTAGTCAGGCTGAGCTTATGTTAGATTCTGTTGTGTTGTGAATGACTTATATGCACAGAAGTGTTGTTCAGCCACTGAAATCTCCCAGCAGAAGATTGATGCAACTATTTTCGGTTTCATAAGGTCCTTTTACAGCATTGCTAATGTAGATTTATATTTAGTTTAACAACAAAACATCAGTAAATAGCGCTATTCCGTTTAACCTGCTTTATTGAGCTGAAGTTGCTTTTATATTCACATTGGGACATTTTTGAACAATGACAGTCTTCCTATAATGTTTACCATGCTACTCTGAATATTCGCTCTAAATGCAATTCCTGCACGGCGCTGGCCAAACACTAACTAACTGGAAAATGACATGAACTATTGGGTTGTCAGCTGTTGTGACGTTGTGTGCATGTTCACGATTTCAGGAGGCGTGGCTTTGAATCACAGTCCCTCCCTGCCACCTAAAGATAATGTGCTAGCATTTTGGCAGATCACCTACTGCACCTTTAACTATACTGAAAATTCAAGTGAAAAGATGTGAAACTACTTTTACACATTAAACCCCATTCAGACCAGTTTCTAAAATCAGTGAATTGCTTAATTGAAATTCACTCTGAACGGATCATTTGAATCAGTGAATCATTTACCAGAAGCTCACTCAGAATGGATTATTTTAATCAGTAAATCATTTACTGGAGACTTAATCTACGGAGCTCATTTTAGACAGTGGTCCGCAACCACTGGGCTGCAGACTGGTACCAGTTCATGGATCAATTGGTACCAGGCTGCACAAAATTTATTTGTATTTTTTTTTTTTACATGAATTATTTCCGTTTGATTTATTAACTGAGTCTGAACGATCTTTTATTTTGAAAAGTCTTTTATTTTGAAAAAAGACCGTATTCTCTCGGTTACATCTAGGTCACTTGAGCACCCAAATTTAACCCACAAGCAGCAAAATGAGTAAGAAACAGACGTCTTTGGAAAGGGGAAAAGGCCCAGTGAAGGACTAACGAACTGCCAAGGAATGTAATAATAATAATTATAATAATTAATTTTATTTGTAAATGGCGCCTTTCTAGACACCCAAGGTCACCCTACAATAAGCATCAACAGCCATGCTAAAACTAATTAAAACAAATAATAAAACATTACCAAACAAGCATTGACCAAACAAGTATAAACACACATTGCGAATATAAAATAACATGATAAAAAAATATGATAAAATTTGTTAAAGGAAAGCCTGCTTAAAAAGATGGGTCTTTAGACGAGATTTAAAAGTGTGCAGACTATCACTGCTCCTTAGGGGAAGCGAGTTCCATAGCCATAGAGCTAAATGATCCGTCTAACATTGTGCTTCATCGAGTATGAGGTGGTACCAGGGAAAAAGAGTTGCCTGATCTGAGAGTGCGAGAAGGGGTGTAAATATGGAGACGTTCTGTGAGATATTGAGGAGCAAGATTATGAAATGCCTTGAAAGTTAGAAGTAATATTTTAAAATCAATACAAAACTTTACCGGAAGCCAGTGAAGCTGATAAAGGAGTGGTGTGACATGCTCATGAGATGTCCGAGAGATGACATGAGCTTGAATAAGAATTTCTGTGTTATTGGTTGTGAAAGAAGGGCGGAGACGAGTGATATTGCGCATGTATCCACAACCCATTTGTCAACAAATCAGGTAAATCCACAATAATTGTGCAAGAAGATCAACTGATGGAGATCGCAAATGACGGCGGCCTTTTAGGGGGCGTTCTATATTGCGTCTTTTCTAGAGTTCACATAAGTTTGTTGTTTCCAATGGAGGTGCGTGGTTTGTGCACACAAGTGTTGTGGAGCGCTTGCGCCTTCCAGACCAGACACACCCAGTTAAAACGAGCGCACCCAAGTCACATGACAAGAACTGACAGTTTTAATATTTAAAAAAAAAAACTATTTTAAGGTCAATATTATTAACCCCCTTAAGCAATATTTTTTCGATTGTCTACAGAACAAACCATTCTTACATAATGACTTGTTTAATTACCCTACCTTGCCAAATTAAGCCTTTAAATTTCATTTAAAGCTCAAGACTAGTATCTTAAAAAAAATTCTAGTAAAATAATGATGTCACCATGGCAAAGAAAAAAAAGAAATTCGTTATTATAAATGAGTTATTAAAACTATTATGTTAAGAAATATGCTGAATTGGGGGACAAAATATATACGGGGGATAATAATTCTACATCCAGTGCAGTTTCCCACTGAGAGCGTGTTGGTTAATCAACTGCGTCGTCTTGGCTTGTCTCCGTGGAAACCGGAGAGCGTGTGAGCATAAACTCAGTGAATCATGCAGAGATCATTGTTAGATGAATGAGTTAAGGTCGCCCATTAGACTGATTTACATTAACCTTGCTCTCGATTGATGTGAGTTTGGGAAGACAGGGCTGTTACGTGTGATTCAAAGCATGTTTCCGGAAGCCCTTGAAATTGCACGATTAACCTTTGCTGAATTAGGTTAGTCATTTGCACTTGTAATGGCTTTCTGTGTTTCACGTCTACTACCACCATGCCATTCGAAGTCTGTAAGGAGATTCAGGCGTCCTCGCTAAGATTTAAATGGGATTTTTTTTTTTTTATAAAAATCTGCATGTTAATGAACTTTATATTACTGTATTACAGTGAAAGAAGCACTCCACTGACTTTACAACTCGAGTTAAAACAACTGAGTTTTGCTATTTTTAAATCCATTCAGAAAAATCTCTGGGTCCGGCAGGAGCACTTTTAGCTTAGCTTAGCATAGATCATTGAATCGGATTAGACCATTAGCATCTCACTTAAAAATTAAAAAAGAGTTCTGACAATTATTATTTAAAGTTTTACTCTTTTTTTATTTACATCATGTGCTAGGACTGATGAATAAATAAAAGTTGCTATTTTCTTGGTTGATATGTCTAGAAACTATACTCACATTCTAGCGTAATAATAAACTTTACCGTCGTATCATGTTCCCAGCAGGAACAATGATATTATATATTATGATATATGCAGTACCTAAAAAAATAAACAAAATAAATAAAAATCGATCATCCATGTATTCTGGCCCAAATACAGCAGGGAAAATAAGTATTGATACCCTTTTATTCTTAGAACACATTTTTCTATTTCATAAATATTTAATATTTTTGAAGGTTGACTCGAAATTTTCCCCGGATGTTGGTAACAACCAAAGAAATCTATATATGCAAAGAAAACAAATCTAAGTTGTTTGCAAATAAGGCTATGTGTAATAAAATGAAATGACGCAGGGAAAAAGTATTGAACACATGAAGAAAGGTGAAGAGGTGTAGAAAGGCAGTGAAAGCCCAGAGAGTAGCTGAAATCAGCAACCCTCTGCCCTTCCTCGTTGTAAATGAATATTAGCTGCTTCAGTCCAATCAGGATGATGAAGATGACACCAGGGTGGACATTTCAGCTAGACAATGATCCAAAACACAGCCAAGGAAACTCTCAAATGCTTTCAGAGAAAGAAAATAAAGCTGTAGAATGGCCCAACCAATCACCTGACTTGAATCCAATAGAAAATACAAATTAAAGCTCAGATTTGATAGACGAGACCCACAGAATCATCAAGATTTTTACACTCTCTTGATGTCTGTGAAAAACTCACACCTGAGCAATTCATGTGACTTCATTCTCCATATGAGAGGCGGATTTAAGCTGCCGTCACCAGAAAGGCCTTTTATATAAAAGTATTAAAGTTTCAGTAGTTCAGCACTTTCTCCTGGTGTCATTTCATTGTTATTACATTTAACTATTTTCTCAGATTTGTTTTTTTTTTATTTTTTAATGCTGTGGCGACCCCAAATTAACAAAGGGACTAAGCCAACCAGAAAAAGAATGAATGAATGTTTTTATGTTAGGGTTTTAAAAAGAATCTGGTTCAATTTCACGTCAACAGCTCCTTTAGAAACATTATTCCCAGGATAAAATCATGATGTGTTCGATATTTATTTTCCCTGCTGTTGATACAGTTTAGGATCTGCACCAAAGTAAATACATTCTGAATTATCTCTCATGAATGTTTCTATGAATGATTAGATTGACAGAATTAGCAGATTTTTTTTTTTAAATGGTGTGTTTCTTTTATGTCAATCATGTGGCTTTCCCAGTTGTGTACACTGCATACGGTTTAAATATTAATCCCAAATTAATTTAATAAGATACTGTAGTCTTTATTTAGATCAAATTAAACAAGTTCAGTGCTGATTCAGGTAATTATTGTTAGTGAATTTGAATGTGTGCAAAAAGGATTGTGGGTGAATATGTTCAACAAAATGATAGAGTTGATTACTAACCTCAAAACTCACAACAGGTCTGCATTTAAGGGTTTATTGGTTATTGTTTATGGGTTATTGACTGAGCTTTTGCCTCGAGAATCTCAGCATTTCACTATATTCTTACTTTTTTTCCAGAATGAATGAGAAATAAAAAAAATATTGTGAGTAGAGATGCGCGGATGGGCTATTATTTCATCCGCAACCGCATGACAAAATTCATCATCCGTCCGCTATCTATCCGCAGTAACATTTTTGACCAATTTTTAAAACCGCACCCGCCCGCCATCTGCTGATTGGGCTCTTTATTTGAATGGCTTATTCCTTTTTATTATTAAATGAATGTTTCTTTATTGATCTTTATATAATAGAGAATGACTTTAATGTAGACATGCAGTTAATCCATTAATTGACGACGCTTTGAAGTGACGCTAAAGATACGAGGACGTGTCTTTTCACTTGATTCGATTCCTCGGTCCTTGAGTCTTTTCCTTGCGTCCTTCCCCCGTATCCCCGTGGGGTGGAAACACGAGGAAAGAAAGCAAGGAAAGGAAACGAGGATGCACAAATAAGAAATGAGAAGCACCCGAGCTCTCAGAATATCAGCAGTGAACTCCGTCTCTAATCGGCGCACAGGGACAAAAATAAATAAATAGCCTAAATTAAACGCACTGTACTATACAACTTTTTTTATTGTAGCCTAATAGAAAACGCATTGACACATCATTTCAACATGCTGCTATTTAGTCAACTACTAAATGCCTATTTCACTTTATTTTTTAGTAAATAGATAGAATAAGTCATTTACATTATAGCCTAATAATGTTTACATTTGTAGTTGTCCATAGCAACCCCAAAAACGTACCTGCTTGCCTTGCACATCTCATTAATGGGCAGTTTTTCGACTATTTTTTTATTTATTTATTTTTTATTTTTTGCTGTGGATGTTATTGAGCTTGTAGAAATCGGAAACAACACCAGTTCTGCGACAAGATGAACCTTTATTGATATCTCTATCAGGCAATACCTATTTTATATGCCAAAAGAAACAACAGGCAGTAAAAAATATTAACATAAATGTCTTAATGTAGGCATAGGCTATAGTCGCATGCTTTGGCAAACAGTTGAAATTTTTTTAAATTAAAACGTCATATCGTGCCTAAGCCTTGTAGGCTCAGTCACCCCCACAATTAGAAATTAAATTAGAAAAGCGATTATGTTGAGCGAACAAAGTCTGACCAGGCTAAGTGCATGTATGACAAGTGCCCCAATAACCCATGGATTTAGGATTATCCCCATTCTCCTCAAACTTGAAGCATAACGAAATACTACGCCAGTTGCGACAAAGAAATTCTGGCAAAATAACCTTAGCCTCGGAACGTAAAAGCGAGGCCAACATGTCTAGAATAGAATAGGCTAAACCAATATGAACTTAAAATTATCAGCTGACCGAACTCAAAAGTTTATATTGAACATATGTGTAGCCTAAATAACATAGGCTAATTGGTTTAATATGCCTGACTTTAGGTCTAGTTCGATTTTTTTCTTGGCACAATGCAGGAATAAAAATAGCATCTACAGTGTCAGGATTCAGACGGGAGCGCCTGCATAGCCACTATAATGCGCCCTGCTGCACTGAAGGAGCGCTCGCTCGCAGCACTTGTTCCTGAAATGCATAGAATTCTCTTGGAAAGGTGCTGTAGTCGTGGGAATGCCTGGCCTTATTTCTCCCAAAAGGAAGTAGATTTTCCTCTGCTGATCCGTCTATACTGAAGTTTGTAGAGGAATACTTCTGTACTTCATTCAGAATTAGTGTATCCGATTCCTTCTCCCATTCTGTGAAGTCAGTCCTAGGCTTTTTCGTTGGTGCGCCAGCTATGAATATAAAAACAGTACAACCGCCCGCCACCCGCCCGAATTTAATTAAAATATTATTTTTTCGTAACGTCATCCGCCCGATCCGCGGTTTATCCGCGGAGCCCGCGGCTATAACCGCCAACCGCGCATCTCTAATTGTGAGTTTACAAACTGAAGCAGGCGTCTTCGTTAAGATTTAAACAGGAATTTATATTAGTAATAGAAACATTAATAGACTTTATATAAATGGATTACCGATAAAGGAACACTTTACTCATTTTACAACTTAAAATGAGTTAAACTGTCGAGTTTTACCATTTTTATATCCATTCAGCCGATTCCTGTGTCTGGCAGGGGTATTTTAGCTTAGCTTAGCAAAGATCACTGAATCGGATTAGACTATTAGCATCTCACTCTGTCCATTAGCACCTCGATCACACATCACAGCACATCTCGTAATTCAGTTTTTTTTCTATCATGAAATTAAAGTATACATTGCCAGTATAAAGTTTACAATTCTGACTTTTCCCCTCAGAACCTTGCTGTTCAATTATTTTAGCTTAAATCAGAGGTGCCCAAACTCAGTCCTGGAGGGCTGATGTCCTGCAGATTTTAGTTCAAACCCCAATTAGACATCTGGACCAGCTAACCAAGCTCTTTCTAGATATACTAAAACACTTCCAGGCAGGTGTGTTGAAGGAAGTTGGAGCTAAACTTTGCAGGACACCGGCCCTCTAGGACAGAGTTTGGGCACCCCTGATGTAATTTAAAGGATGCATATGTTAAAGCACTTTGGTTTCATGATTTCAGTATTTTTCTTGTAAATATCAGGTTGATCTGACCTGTGGATGAGTATGAGGGTGGTGCTGCTGCTGATGGATTCCAGCCTCCGTTGGAGTCTTCTGGATCCGAGTAATCAATGCTCGGTCTGGACACAGGCATCCGCTTCTGCCGAGGCTGAGACTGGGCCTTGTTTACTCTGCAGGACACAAACAAAAACATCAACACAAATGCAGGTAAAAACACAGACTGCACTCTGGTAAAAAAATACAAAATTGTGCAACAATACGGGTTATTTCGTTCACATATTGGCAACAAAACATAAGACTTTTTCTGATTTTTATGTATAGATGTATATATACAGGTGAGGTCAGAATTATTAGACCCCTGTATATATTTTTCTGTTTAACGGAGAGAAGATTTTTTTTAACACATTTCTAAACATTATAGCTTTAATAACTCATTTCTAATAACTGATTTATTTGATCTATACCATGATGACAGTAAATAATATTTGACCAATTTTTTCAAGACACTTCTATACAGCCTAAAGTGACATTTAAAGGCTTAACTAGGTTAATTAGGTTAACTAGGTAGGTCAGGGTAAGTAGGCAAGTTATTGTATGACGACTGTATGTTTTAGAAAAGATACAATACATGGTGAGAAGTCTAGCCCTAGGCTGCAAAAAGCAAACATAAGAATTAAGTTCTTTACCCTTTATAGTGCCATATTAAATTGTGTTGGGGTGAAAAGAATGTTTTGATTTCTTTGACCATCATGGCGATGTTATTACCTCAAATCTTAAACGTGCAGATATGAAAACCGCGGCACACTACAAAATATTAAGAATATAGTGCTGGTGGATAATAATATTGAAATAAAAGAATCTAAATATTATTTTATTTTAGCTGAAATCAAACAAATAAGACTTTCTCTAGAAGAAACAAAATATCTAGACATACTGTGAAAACTTCCTTGCTCTGTTAAACATCATTTGAGAAATATAAAATAAACAAAAACAAAGGGGTTAATAATTCTGACTCCAACTGTATATCAAATGTAATGTTTGGTCCTGAAAGCCTCTTTTCTATTCTATGACATGAAAACTGCACCCAAAGAAATCCATAAATTTCCACAGATTGTTGAGCCTGTCATTCCATCTGTATCTTAATTATGTAAGTATATTGTAAATACATATGTTTATTCAGTTTTTATATTTAATTTATTTAAATTATAATAGCATTTAAAGTACATACAGTTGAAGTCAGAATTATTAGACCTCCTGAATTATTAGCTAACGGAGAGATTTTTTTCAACACATTTATAAACATAATAGTTTTAATAACTCATTTCTAATAACTGATTTCTTTAATCTTTGCCATGATGACAGTACAGAAAATTTTACAAAATATTTTTCAAGACACTTCTATACAGCTTAAAGTGACATTTAAAGGCTAAAGGTTAATTAGGTTAACTAGGCAAGTCATTGCATCATGATGGTTTGTTCTGTAGACAAATTGATAAAACTTATTGCTTAAAGGGGCTAATAATATTGACCTTAAAATGGTTTTGAAATTTTTTTTTATTTTATTCTAGCCGAAATAAAACAAATAAGACTTTCTCCAGAAGAAAAAAAAAACATTATAGGAAATACTGTGAAAAAATCCTTGCTCTATTAAACATTATTTGCGAAATATTAAAAAAAAAAAAAAAAGTTAAAAAAAAAAAAAGAGGCAAAATAATAATAATAAATCACAGGAGAGCTAATAGTTTCGACTTTGGCCAATTCCCAATTCTACCCCTTCCCCCTTCCCTTTGGCCCTTAAAACCGAGTGTGAAGTGGGCTTCGAGTGTTTGAGAGTGGGCTTCAAAATTTACCCCTAAGAAATGGGACAGCACTACAGCACCTGCACACATCAACATGATCTCTTGCTTCATATGAGATTAGACGATCGTGACTGCTATAGTTATTCCAGTTGTGCTATTTTTTGGTATTTATCTTCAGGAAATCACTGAAGGCATATATTATGTTATCATAATGATCTAACCTGGCAATACGATCATAACTGTGCTGTGCATTTACACCATGGCCATATTCATCTAAACGCACAAAACAACATTAACATTATAGCAGACACTTTAAAAAGCTCATTCTCAGCCACTAGACTTTTCTTTTTTTTTTTATATTTTATTTATATATTGTGAAACATTACAAAAATATACAAACACATAAACATTTAACAATAGGCAAATACACTAAAGAGTATTTTGAGCAAATATTAATAATAGAAATAAATAATAATAAATAAATAAATTATAATAAAAATACATAAATAAATAAAAAACAACAACACTAGTGCTATCTTATATACAGAAAAAACAAGTCTACAATGTGTTGACAAGAGATAGTTTCCTGTAAAAGCTGGGCATTGGGGGTGGAGACTCAATCAGAAGGAGCTGGATCAAGCTGAAGAGTTTGGACATGTTTGCGAAGGGGTTCCCACAGTTTAGTAAAAATAGTGCCACTAGACTATTCTGACAGGGTATTCAAGAGTCATCGAGTGTCAGAATGTTGTGGGACTGCTGTACAGGAGTTATGATTATTGATTATAGATCGTGAAATTTAGCGTTTTTTATTTTTGCGGGTTTTTTTAAAAGCATGACGGTAAAACACAAACGCGGTTATGAATATATTAAAACATGTGCTTGTTTGTTGTAAATAATAATGTTCGTAATAATGACAAAAAATAAAAATTTTTGGATCTCCTTACTTCAGGGTGCAGCTATCCTGCCGTTGTGGCTGGTGTATTCTGGGAAATTTTCTTACCCCTTGGTTTCGAGTGTAGTGCTGAAAAATCTCCATTCAAAGGGGTATCTACCCCTTGCCCTTAGCCCTACGCCTTCAAGCTTAATAGAATTAGGAAACACCTACCCCTTTACGGGAACGCGCAAAACAAGGGGTAGGGGTAAGGGGAAGGGCTAATGGGTAGAATTGGATTTGGGCCTTCAACTGTATTACTGAATATTTAAATGTTTAGATTATTTGTGTACAACAACTTTATAAAGTTATATTTTCAGGTTTTTTATGTATTATATGAGAAAACTGCAATACATTTGTTACATTGTTGTGTATAATTGAATTCTCATTTAGAACTTTAACTAAAAGTTTTATATTTCTTTATTATAATATTTACATTTTCAGCCTACACTCTCAAAAGCATTCGATAGAAATTAGCTCATGTTTATCTTTTTTTTTTTTGTTTGTTTTACAAAATTCTGTGGCGATATAACTAAAAATATCTGCAGATTCTATCTGGTCCTACCTTTGACACATGAAATAAAGTCTGGATAATTTAAAATGGGTTATTCTGTTTAGTAACATCAGTGTCATGCAGAGATATAGATCATTTAATGTAATGTAAGTTTAATGAGTCTGTTGACATGATGCTCTTTTTATATCATTGTGATCAGATGACATTGTAAACTGCTGTTTTCTCAGCACTGTTACTTTTGTTATGCATTCATTTTATCATTGAGAGAAGAGTGCTCATATTTACACATACAACTAAATTAAAACCCCATTAACCAAATGAACTAAAACTAAACTGAAATATATGAAAATTGTAAAAATGGTATAAAAATAAAAAATAGGTTCCAATGTAAAACAAAATAACCTCAGTGCAGGATCTGTTTCAGTTATATTGGTTGATCAGGTGTAATGATGGATATTGAGGTCTAACCTTTCTCTCATGGCCCCTGCCAGCTCCTCCAGGACCTGCATCGACTGTTTGTGAAACTGCAGCTGAGATTCCACCAGAGCACAGAGTTGACTGACCTGCTCCACCTACACACACACACACACACACACACACACACACACACACACACACACACACACACACACACACACACACACACACACACACACACACACACACACACACACACACACACACACACACACACACACACAAACACAAACACAAACACAAACACATGGTGTTGCTTTAGCATGAAGGCCAGCAATACGTAAACTTCTCCTTTTATGCTTTTTGCATCTTTATTTGTGCTACACCCAAAGCACACTTGTAAAAATGCCCATGAGACAAAAAAACTGTGCATGATAAAGACATTTCCTGTAAACATATGTAAATAACTACATTTATTTTATATTTATCCCTTTGGTAAATAGATTTTTTTTCTTGTTTTGGCAAAAAACTCACTACATATTCTGTGCATATTATTGGAAAAAAAAAAAAAACATCTATTCCAAATGTTGATTAGTACAGAAACAAAAAACAAAAAAAGCCATAAAAAACATTTTCAGAACTTCAAATAAATAAACATGAACTGATATTATTAAAAATGCTTTTCAGTATTTCTCATTCAAACTTGAACTCCTAAAATAACAAAAGATTTTTTTTAAACAAAGCTATTTTTATTGTTTTTCTTTCGATACATGACATTAACAAAAACATACTACAGGTATACACTCACTGGCCACTTTATTAGGTACACTTTTCTAGTACCGGGTTGGACCCCATTTTGCCTTCAGAACTGCCTTAATACTTCATGGCATAGATTCAACAGAGTACTGGAAATATTTCTTAGAGATTTTAGTCCATATTGACATGATAGCATTACACAGTTGCTGCAAATTTGTCAGCTGCACATCCATGATGCGACTCTCCCGTTACACCATATCCCAAAGGGGCTCTATCGGATTGAGTTCTGGTAATTGTGGAGGCCATTTGAGTATAGTGAACTCTTTGTCATGAGATGATTCATGCTTTATGACATGGTGCATTACCCTGCTGAAAGTAGCCCTCAGAAAATGAGTACACTGTGGTCATAAAAGGATGGACATGGTCGGCAACAATACTCAGGTAGGCTGTGGCGTTGACACCAGGTGCGTAGAGGACATTTTAAAATTTGGGGGAGGGGACAGCTTAATGAGATCCAAAAGTTTACATTCATATAATTTTAATCACCTGTTTCTAAATGGTCTGACTTTAAAAGTGAGGGGGACATATCCCCCAGTCCCCCTGGTTGCTACGTCCCTGGTTGACAAGATGCTCAATTGCCACAATTGGGCCCAAAGTGTGCTAAGAAAATATCCCCCACACCGTTACACCACCACCACCAGCCAGAACTGTTGATACAAGGCAGAATGGTTCCATAATTTCAAGGTGTTGATGCTAAATTCTGACCCTGCTATCCAAATGAGCAGCAGAAATTAAGACTCGTCAGACCAGGCAATGTTTTTCCAATCTTCTATCGTCCAATTTTGGTGAGCCTGTGCAAATTATAGCCTCAGTTTCCTGTTCTCAGCTGACAGGAGTGGCACCAAGTGTGGTGTTCTTCTGCTGCTGTTGCCCATCCGCCTCAAGGTTGGATGTGTTGTGTGTTCAGAGATGCTCTTCTGCGGACCTCGGTTGTAACGAGTGGTTAGAGTTACTGTTGCCTTTCTATTAGCTCCAACCAGTCTGGCCATTCTCCTCTGACCTCTAGCAATAACAAGGCATTTGCGCCCACAGAACTGCCGCTCAGTGGATATTTTCTATTTTTCAGACCATCTATAAACTCTAGAGATGGTTGTGCGTGAAAATCCCAGTAGATCAGCAGTTTCTGAAATACTCAGACCAGCCTGTCTGGCACCAACAAAGTCACTTAAATCACCTTTCTTCCCCATTCTGATGCTTGGTTTGAACTGTAGCAGATCGTCTTGGCCATGTCTACATGCCTAAATGCATTGAGTTGCTGTCGTGTGACTGGCTGATTAGAAATTTACGTTAACGAGCAGTTGGACAAGTGTGCCTAATAAAGTGGCCAGGGAATGTATATTTTTCAAAGCTTGAAAAATTAAATAATTGTCAAAAATCTACAGTATTTCCATACAAAAGATGTGTTCCACAAAATGCTATGCTTCAATTGTACAAATCGCATTAGTGCCTCAAGATTTTTACCACATCAAATGAAAAAAGTAATCCTCACACCAAGTCTTAAAATTATCATATCAATGTAAGATCCTTGTAGCATAGCAATGCTTATACCAAATTGCTAGACACTTGCTATATACAGTAATAATTTAGTGACCAGTCATCAATAACCTTCTTGAATTACAAGGATATAAAGATCAATCAGAAGTTTCTAGAGTCTCTGGCCTGCAGTCTAGTGTTGATGAAACAGACTGATGTAAATGTGTTGGCTCAGCAGACTGTCTGGAAAATCTCCAGCACTCACTGATGTGGACCACTGTAGACACATTATAATTATACGAGTCCGTCTGCTCCAGAACCATAAAAACTTTCAGACTGGGGATGATTTGATTAGATTTTTACAGCCGTTTTCTCAAGCAAGCATCACTTGGGGTCAGCGATTTTACATTTTATTGTATAACACAGTTTCTGTTATGGACGGAGCCGATTCCAAAGATCCTTTAGCTGGACTACAACTGGGGATGCTCATTTCGGTTAATTTTGCCAACCGACAACCACCAGATTAATATTAAATTATTATTTAATTTTAAAAAATGACATGTCTATTTTGTGTCTGACACATGAAATATTGCATTTCAAAATACTAATTTATTTTAACATGCGAACATATTAACAACAGAACATCTTCATGCTCCTGTGTTTCCGAAAGCATAGAAAAAATAAATAAATAAATAAAAAGAATAAATTAACTAGTCCTGCCCTAGATATTTTTCACTTAAATGACACATTAAGACAACATAACGAAAACACTGACTGAATCCTTTTTAAGACTCGGCATAGGCTGTTTTTTCCCATGATATGTTTTTTCCTTCCGTCAAATGAAAATAGCAGGCTACCTTAAATCTATCGATTCACTGAAAATATGCAGTTTATTAAGGCTCCACTGTTATTCTTATATCATAAACCTCTGTCAGCATTTTTAATGGAAGTCATTAGTTTAAATATTACAGGCCCTATCATACACCCGGCACAATTAGGCGCAAGACGTGTTTCCCCGACGTGTTGCTATTTTCAGTCCAACCGAACCACAATCTTCCCGTTCCCTGTTACGTTGTTTAAATGGCAAATCCATTTGCACAACTTTGCAGACCCATGGGTATTTCAGTCTGAAAAAAGGGAGTTTGTTAAGGTGCACTGTTGGCGCATTGGTATTTTGAGGAACTAAAACACACTATGCAATAGACCAGGTGTGGGCAAACTTGATCCTGGAGGGCCAGTGTCCTGCATAGTTTAGCTCCAACCCTATTCAAACAGACCTCCCTATAGAGTTCAAGTGATCTTGAAGAAACTGATTAGTTTGTTCAGGTGTTGGAACAAAACTCTGCAGGGACACCGGCCCTCGAGGATCAAGTTTGCCCATCCCTGCAATAGACCAACTGAAAGCTGGTCTAAAGTCCAGTGCAGAGCTGGTTAGTTGTGCGCCTTGCTTACACATTGCTGTAAACACGCAGGATGTGCAGCAACACACAAATATCTGTACAAATGAAAAAGAATTAAAGGATTGAAATATTAGGAAAATTATTATTTTCTACATAAATATAAAAAACACTGCCTCCATGCCTTCTTCACCTCGGGGGGCTTTTTTCAGTTTATTCACAACAATTTGCTTTTGTGTAACGTTTTTGTTAATAGCAGTATTATTTATTATATGCATATTTATATTTGTTTTATTAAAAACAAGCTTAGATTTGTCAACCTGTCAGGGTTTGGATCATATGGGCACAGCATGTGTGTTTTGATATACTCCGTTTTTTGAACACACTTCGTTATTATTGTTCATTTATTCGTTTGGTGGAAATTAGAACTGAATTTAAAAATAGTTTTAAACAAATCTTTGCAATTAACAAACAAAATTAATTTTGTAGGCTAATGGATGTCTTTAGCCGAGTGCGTAAAACCCCGTTTCCTATGTTTTACGCAGCGGATGCCTTTCCAGCTCCAACCCATCGCTGGGGAACATCCATACACACTCATTCACACTTATACACTACAGACAATTTAGCTTACCCAATTCACCTATAGCGCATGTCATTGGACTTGTGGGGAAACCGGAGCACCCGGAACAAACCACACGAACACGAGTAGAATATGCAAACTCCACGCCGAAATGTTAAACGGTTAAAAAGGCACCCTTTCGGTTAACGGTGATTCCGTTGTTATGAGCATCTTTAGCTATTAATATTATTAAAAATGAGTTATAACAACTATAATGTTTAGTAATGTCTTGAACAAACTTCTTTCCCTTAAAAAAGAATTGGGGAAAAATATACAATAGGGCTAATAATTCTGACTCCAACTGTATATCAATAGATTTGACTCAGCGATAGGCTGATGTGAGCTTACGTCAGTATCCAGCAGGTTCTGCATGCTGGTTTCTGCTGCGTCTCTGGACTCCTCAAACTTCTCCATTGCCATCCGGAGCTCCTCATCAGCAATTTTCCCCTGACGTTTCTTCTTGTAGTCGTAATCCAGTCGACGGCCCTCCAGTTTCTTCAAATGATGCTAAGAAAAAAAACAGAAATTATTATTATTATTATTATTATAATCATCAACAACCCTAGTGCAAACACTGAGTCTCTCTTAAGCATGAGAAGATGAACGCATCTGTTTTGCCAACATTTAACAACAGCACTGCACAATTATCTTTTATCTATACATTCATTCTGTTTAGCTATCCATTGAAAATCTCACTCACTGCTTAACTAACCAAAACTTGTTACGGCATCTGCATATTGCAAATGCTTTTATTATATTTAATTGTATGTCAATTTGTATAAAAGTTTCTGATAAAAAATTTTTTTTTTGAAATTCTAAATTTATATGGATATCTTCAGAAAAATACATCCTATTAAATTGTATAAATACATCAAGTTGTTGTTATTATTATTATTATTAATACCTTAAACTGATTTTAATACACAATAATAATGACAACAATAATAATGTGACTAATAATTCTAATAATACTACTACAAATAATACTAATACTACTAACAATACTACTAATAATACTAATACTAATAATACTAAACCTACTACAAATAATACTAATACTACTCATACTAATACTACTAATATCAATACTACTAATACTGATACTACTAATACAAATACTACCTATACTAATAATACCAATAATACTAATACTACTTCTATTAATAATACTAATACTACTCATACTAATACTACTAATATCAATACTATTAATACTGATACTACTAATACAAATACTACCTATACTAATAATACCAATAATACTAATACTACTTCTATTAATAATACTAATACAACTAATACTAATAAATAATAAATGATACTACTACTAATACTACTTATAGTAATAATACTACAAATAATACTCCTAACACTAATACTAATAATAACAATACTATTAATAATACCAATTACACAAATACTAATACTACTAATAGTAATATTACTAATATTACTAGTACTAATACTACTTATAGTAATAATACTACAAATAATACTCCTAATACTAATACTAATAATAACAATACTACTCATACTAATACTAATACTACTAATACTGATACTACTAATACAAATACTACCAATACTACTTATACTAATACCAATAATACTAATACTACTTCTATTAATAATACTAATACAACTAATACTAATAATACCACTAATACTACTGATATGACTATTAATACTACTATACTGTAGCTAATACTACTAATACTAATAATAACAGCACTACTAATACTACTTCTAGTAATACTACTAATCCTAATAATACCAATACTTCTAATACTAATACAACTAATAGTAATATTACTAATGATACTACTACTAATACTACTTATAGTAATAATACTAGAAATAATACTCCTACCACTAATACTAATAATAACAATACTACTAATAATACCAATACCACAAATGCTAATACTACTAATAGTAATATTACTAATAATACTACTACTAATACTACTTATAGTAATAATACTACAAATAATACTCCTAACACTAATACTAATAATAACAGTACTACTAATAATACCAATGCTACGAATACTAATACTACTAATAGTAATACAACTAATAACACTAATACTACTTATAGTAATAATGCTAACACTACTAATACTAATATTAACAACATATAATTATTAGTATATACAGTAATACTATAATTTGGCAAATTTAATTTTGTTATTCTGCATTGTAATAAATTATGAAAATGTTATCATAAACCATAATTCTAAAACTATTATTGTAAATTATAAAAATGGTCAGTTCCATAATCATTTGTTTTTTTTCTTCACAAAAACATGACATTTACATTGAATACCATCCAAGCCAATAACAATCCTTTGTTTGTAAGACTGAAGATTTAAATCAATAAACTCTTGTTTTATCATTCAGACTGCAGTTGATTCCAGTTTTCCACCTGAATGTCTTTCAGGTCCTTGTCGACTATCGTTTGGAAAGGGTCGATGAAGTTCTGCTTGACGTCAATGTCTAGAGAGTCTTTGACTTCCGCCAATCTCTTCATGGCCTCCCCCATCTCCACTAAAGCACCGCCTGTCAAACAGTGCAGAACATACACAAAACTATCAATTAAAAATAATAGTATAAAAATAAAAAAGTCATGATTTTAATGAGTAAAATATCATACATGCAGTGTTGAATACATTGTGATTTTTCCTGGTAAATGCAAAGGAGATGTTGACATGAAATTGACCTAAATTTTGGCAAAAACCTAAACACTTTAAACATATAAATAAACCAAAATATTTCATACTTTGTATAACAGACTTTTTGTGGTAATAATAGCTTTTAAGACGCCTCTTGTATGCAGAATGAAGTCACATACATTGCTCAGGTGTAAAAATCTTGACCGTTCTGTGGGTCGTCTCTTTTGGACTGCTGTTTACTTCTTATTTTCTATTGGATTCAGGATCAGGGGATTGGTTGGGCCATTCAAGCAGCTTTATTTTCTTTTCTGAATCCAATTGGGAGTTCCTTGCCAGTGTTTTACTTGATTCTTTTATATTTGATTCTTTTTATTTATATCATCCTATTTTATTTCAGTCTCTTTCAGTTTATTTCAAGCTCTTATTTTGTTTCATTCATTCATTTTCTTTTTGGCTTAGTGCCTTTTTTAATCTGGGGTCGCCACAGCGGAATGAACTGCCGACTTATCCAGCACATGTTTTACACAACAGATGCCCTTCCAGCTGCAACCCATCACTGGGAAACACCCGCACACTTCCATTCATACATACACAACAAACAATTTTAGCTTATTCAAGTCACCTATACCGCATGTCTTTGAACTTGTGGGGGAAATCGAAACACCCGGAGAAAACACACACCAATACGGGGAGAACATGCAAACTCCACACAGAAATGGCAACTAACCCAGCCTAGGCTCGAACCAGCAACCTTCTTGCTGTGAGGCGACAGCACTACTTACTACACCACCCTTATTTTATTTCACTCCCTTTCATTTTGCTTTTATTTATCTATTAATTTAATTTAATATAAATTCTATATTAATTACATTTAATTTAATGTGTTTTCTTGCTGAAATGTCCACCCTGGTTTCATCTTCATTATCTAGCGATGTAGGTGTTTAGACTAAAGCAGTTAATATTCATTTACACTGATGAGGGGCAGGGTTGCTTTCTAAAAACAGATTTCAGCTGCTGTCTGGGCTTTCCATGTCTTTTTACACATCCCTTTCTTCCGGTGTTCAATATTTTTTACCGGCGTAATTTAATTTAGTTACACACAACTTAATTTTTAAACTAATTAGCTTTGTTTTCTTTGTATATAGGGATTACATTTAAGGATGCTTCGATCAATTGGGCAGAGATTGGTATCGGCCGATAATTTTATGACTCGATCAGTACTCACCAATCTGGCCGATCTCATGAACCGATCGCAAGTGTTTGTTTACAAGTTTACAAGTAGGGGAAGACACATGTGCTCACCCATATATTACACATCAGCAGCACTAAAACACATGATGCGTGAGGTAAATGAAGCAAGGTAAACGATGTGCAAGCGATTGCAGGGCGAAATATACACTGGTAAAATAAATAACCCATTTATTTGTAATTTATAGGCCTACTTCCTTCTAGTGAAGAAGTAATAGATATATAGGTGCGCATTTTAACTTCTTGTGCATCAAATATGATTGAATATAATAATCTGATTGAGACTTGTTGGATTGCTTTTCCATCATTTGCAATGTTTACAGATTGCATTATTAGTCATTTTCTTAACTTTCCTAAACTGTTTAATATTATTTTCTGTAAAGCTGCTTCCGACCATGACATGTTTACACTAGATGGTTATAAGAGACATGTTTAGAGGATTATATGCAACATTCTTCCTTAACTGTCTTAGGTAAGGAGAGATCTACACTTAAAGGGTCACGAAACACCAAAACACATGTTTTGAGCTGTTGACAGTCATATATGTGTCCCATGCTGCTAAAAACACTATTAGGACACATATATTACACTAAAAAGTGAAAATTGGTTGTTTTTGCGTTATTTCGAGCAAATTCGTACTTCAGGTTTAAAAGTAATTTTTGAAGCTGCGTCACGGCCATGAGATCTTAGCATGTATTCCAGCGTGTAGACTGGACGTTTGTACCTGGGAGTGCCTTATTACGTCTCTGAGTGTGCTGCATTAATGCATGAGTAAGACTTGGTTCAAACCAATCAGCATGCTCTATTTTGCAACTTCATTAATATGCATGACAGCTTCCAAGACAGAGAGAGAGGACACGTTGTGTTGCCAAAACAAGTGTGTAGTGTTGCTTTTATAATTTGCTGCAGTGAAGTTTTGTTTTCATTTTCTCTCTATGAGAGCGCAGCTGGACTCACATGTGGATTACAGTGCATGCAACGCTCGACAACAATACCTGTCTAAGGAACTTTTTTCTTTTTTACCAGAGAGCTTCTCATCTGGAAATAGTGAGATCTGGATTTGCTGCTTGTCTCCTTCTAATAAAGACGCGGCTCTAGTTGGTGATGATTGTCCTGTCTCTACAGATTTGGTAAGCGAGCGACCAGTGCTCTTTGTTTGTTTATTTAGATGGCAAAGTAAGTTCGTATGGAACTAACTATTACACGAGTGTAAACATGTTAGCACCACAGTCAAACTTACCGTTGTGTAGGATTTTCATCACATTTTGTGACAGGAATAATGCACACTGCTTTCTGACGCTAACTGCCGAGTGCATCTAAGTTTCTGGGAAATGCGGAAGTTTTTTTTATCTCATTCGCTGTGCAGTAACAAACATTGCATGAAAAATACACGCTTAGAACAGTTCCACGAATCAAATATCTCTTTTGTCACGAAGGGCATGAATGAAATTCCTGAATGAAAGAGCCAAACTGCTTCGGAATCGGTACTCGGTATCAGCCGATCACCATCACAAGGAGTATCGGCTGCAAAAATCCTGATCTGAGCATCCCTAATAACACTGGTTGTTAATGACATTTGGTGAAAATTAAAAGTCAACAGCGCTTTTGGAAATATGAAGAGATAGAAATAAAAAGGTCAATTTTCAATACTTCTCTTACCTGCTGCATATGCCAGATCTCTAATAGCAAAATAAGAATGACTAGACTTCCTAGTCTAGACTTCTTGTGTGTCTTTAAGTGTTACTGTATGTTTGATATTTTATACTTTAGGTACAAATGAAATGCAGTGTTTATAATAGTATCACCCTTAATAAAAGTATAAAGGAAGCTTTTTTTAAAAGTCTGTATCTATTACTTAATATATTAGGATAAATGTAAATTCTGCTCTTATCGTGAACAAAAAATTATTACACAGATATTGGCTAACGAATTTAAATGAGCAATATATTTTTTAAGTATACTCCCATTGATCTTTTATAATTATTTAGTACACCTGGTGAGCAGGAAGGGGAAACAGTTTAAGCATGACCTCCTGTTATGAACATGAGGAAACACACAGGCCAAAGTCATTCAGTCATCCATCACAATGAGGAAAAGCAGCAACCAGAGCTGTGATTTGCAGTAAAAGGATGCTGAGCTTCACATAATGGGAAGCGGATATAGAACAGCAAAAACATTAAAGACATCCACCCTTAGGGTATTAATTAAAAAATTCCAGTGAGTAGGAAGTATTCAGCTTGATGTCATGAGGAAAGTAATCATTTTAAGAACTGTCAAAAAACAGTGGCTAATTTCTAGGAATTTGCATGATTTCATTCGTAATGCATTTTCAGCTTTTTTGTTCATATTTTGGAGCAAAAGACCCAAAGATTATATAATAAAGACAGTTTTCCCAGGCTTTTTTGCTCATATTTATCAAGGGTGCCAATATTAGTGGAGGACACTGAATACTAGAACAGTTTTCTATTTGTTAAAGTGTTAGAGAAAGAGCACTCGTTCCTCTTACCGAAGTTGGTGTCTTCTCCCATGTCTCGACCGTATTTCAGCATGCATTCTCCCAGAAGGCCCTCTGCCTGTGGATAACCCAGACTCTTGACCTGCCCGCGCATCTTAGACATGGTGTTCGCCATCGTCAGCCTCGCTCTCGATGCTACAGTACCACACACACAAATAAACACACACACACAAAAATGAACACAAATGTACTGTGAAAAAATAAATAAATAAATAAATAAATAAATATATATATATATATATATATATATATATATATATATATATATATATATATATATATATATATATGTGTGTGTATATGTATTTTCCATCCATCTACTCCGTGATGATTTAATAGTCTAAATGTTATGTTTACAATCCCTAGACAACTTATTAAATCATAACAGCTGAACTAAAATGACGTAATGTATTCCTACACAGATTCCACGTATCTCTCCAAGTTGCTTACATTTAATACAGACCCAAAAACGTCACAAGTTCCATTGCTATTTGTAATGGATCTTAATCGAATTTTAATTTGAAATGAAATGGCGTCCAAACTGCATCTGTCCAGAGGCGAAAAAAGGAAGAAAAGAAAAGCAGAGGGGAAAAAATACTTGTTTAAATAAGTTTTTTTTTTTGTTAGTTTTTTTTTTACATATTTTTTTTACATATTTATTAAAGGTCAAATATGCTACAGTTATTAACAATGTATACATTAAAACAGGGGTTTTCAAAGAGTGAGACGCGCCTCCCCTGGGGGGCGCCAGAGCATGTCAGGGGAGGCGCGGGAAAAAATATTATATAATAAAAATCTAATTATTAAGTTTAATTATTATATGTATTTTTATTATATTTAAACGTTTTAATTAAACAAAGCTAAAAAAAATAATACGTCAAAAATAAGAAAACCTTTTTTACCCAGAAGGCCATAGCTGTGAATTCGCTTCTGTTTGGCAAGCCCGCCAATACAGGTATATGCCTGCTAATACAATGGATCGGTTTCTGAGACCCCCCGATTCAAAGCCTTCAAGTTCAGGGCTTAAACCCAAAAGACGACGATATGATGATCAGTATTTGAGTTTAGGATTTACATGGACAGGACCAGCTGATGAACCACGACCTTTATGTGTGGTTTGTCAAGATATTTTGGCTAATGACAGCATGAGACCCGCTAAACTTCGACTGTTTTGACTGGGATGGACAGTTCTTGGATCTGTTCTATTCATACTGAACCATCATCCTAGTTTTAAAAACGTTATATTAAAATACTTGTTATTACTCTGTAAATTATTGCACTTTCATGCAAATGATGATAAAAGTGAGTTAACAGTCTGACATCTGTCTGTGTCTTTATATATACTGTATATATATATATATATATATATATATATATATATATATATATATATATATATATATATTTATATAAATATATATATATATATATATATATATATATATACACACACACACACTGTATACATACATATATACTATATATATATGTGTGTGTGTGTGTGTGTGTGTGTGTGTGTGCGCGTGTGTGTGTGTGTGCGTGTGTCTGCATGTGTGTGTTTGGGAGGAGGGGGGCGCCAATGGATAAGTTGTCTTAGACTTTGAAAAACCCTGCATTAAAATATAAAAATTTGGTCTTTACACCAGTGGGCCCAATTTTTATTTTTATTTTTTATCTCGCCTAGGGCCCCTCAACCCTACAGGCTGGCACTGGCTGTGTTTGATTAGGGTTGGAGCAAAACAGTGCAGAGCTGTGGCCCTCCAGGAATCCAGTGAGACCTATTAATTAGAACTTAGGGAAACTAAAATATGATGAACTTAATGCTCAATAAATGAAAGTATTTATGAAAATTGATAAAAACAGAGTTATGTTTTTGCAAATGATCTCAACATATATAGGTAATAATATAACAAATCAATTAATTTGGCAGATGGTTGGAATCATACATTTTTTCACACACTTTTAAGGAAAAAAAGCCTTTATTTCTTATATTTTTATATGTAGGTACACAAAAAAATGTCATTTTAACATTGTTTAGACATTTGTATGAAAACAACAACAAAAATGCAGTATATACTGTTAAAATCAGCAATATTAGCTCTCTTCAATTATTAACCCTCCTGTATATTTTCCCCCAATTTCTCTTAACGGATTTCTTTTATGTTTGCCACGATGACAGTACATAATATTTTACTAGATTATTTACTTAGACACTAATATTCTACGGAGACCCGGAAGGGACGTAGTGGAGGAGAAAAAAAATTGGCTGGGTGAAAAAAAAACAATGAGTAGGATAAAAAAAGGGGTGAAAGAAAAAATGGATGGGAGGAAAATATATATTTCTAAGTTTTTGCTTTCTCTCGCAAAGTTTTGCGTTCCATCGCAAAGAGTTCCCTTGCAAAGATGTTTTGCGTTCTCTCGCAAAACTGTTTCTCCACGAACACTTCCTGTGCACTTCACTCACGTAAACCCTCCCATTTGGCCGAAATTCTCACATGTTTTACCACTTTCTTTACATTAAAGCTGTGCGTCGATCGTCGCCTTTCATATGCAACCTCTGAACCAGTGAACGGATGTATAAGCGCTGACTGACAGATGCGCTCCGTACAATAAACTGATCCCAGATCAGCTTCTGTACACACGATTTAAAGTGACACCTCTGTTATCAAACAATTGAGCGGCAAATGAATCTCATGTTTTGTTTTGTTTGATAACAGAGGTGTCACTGTAAGAATACACAAATCTATAATGAAATCATTCCAATACTGTTTGCGCTCATTTAAGAGAAAATTCGCTGTTTAAAATAAAACATGCAAGACGGAGATGTTTACATATTTTTCAGTGTATTTGTCTGTTTAAACACACCCGAATCCAAAAGTGTCATGCACTTTTGCTCCTGTGTAAATGGCGTGTACAGAAGCTGATCTGGGATCAGTTTATTGTACGGAGCGCATCTGTCAGTCAGCGCTTACGTGCATTGACAGGTTCAGAGGTAGCATACGAAAGGCGACGGTTGACACACAGCTTTAATGTATTAAAAATATATCAGAAATATGGGAAAAGACTTAGGGCCCTATCATACACCTGGCGCAGTGTGGCGCAAGGCGTGGCGCAATAGTCTTTTGCTAGTTTCAGCTTGGCGCAAAAGTCGTTTTGAGGAGTCACCCTACGCCGTTTAAATAGAAAATTCATTAGCGCTCATATGTGCGCCCATAGGCGTTCAGGTCTAAAAAGGAAGGTGTTGTGAGGCGCACTGCTCGCGCGTCGCTATTTTGAGAAACTATAATAGATTTTTTATTAGACCAAAACAAACCTGGTCTAAACTCCAGCGCAGAGTTTCGCCTCGCTTACGCACTGCTTAATACGCCCAAGAGAGCAATAGGCAAATATCTTTACATATGAAAAAATTTTAATATTAAGGATATATATAGGATATAATAAGAATAGATATAGAACATAAATATAAAGGATTAAAATATTACAAAACATTATTTTCTAGCCTATATAAATATGAAAAATCACTGCTTTTATGCCTTCTTCATCTCGGGAGGCTTTTTCAGTTCATTCATAACAATTTGCTTTTGTATAATGTTATTATTATTAGCAGTATTATTTAATATATCCATATTATATTTGTTTTATTAAAAACAAGCTTAGATTTGCCCACCTGTCAGGTTTTAGACCATATGGGGCACAGCATGTGTTTTAGGATATAACTCAGGTTTTTGAGCACACTTCGTTATTATTGTTCATTTATTCGTTTGCTGGAAATTAGAACTGAATTTAGAAATAGTTTTAAAACAAATATTTGTGCTTAACAAACGCAATTTATTATTTTTAGACTAATTGATATCTGTGCGTACAAGGTTTCCCTATCCAAGAGCGAAAGTGAAAGTAGACCCATTATCTCTCATTCTCACACAGTAGATGCTCTGTTTAACCGTTTTCTGTAAAAAAAAAACTGTTAACTGTTTGCTAGTGAAATGCTCAGACTTTCCACTTAGACTTACTTTACGTCCTGTAAATAGCGAATGCGCTTATGATGCGACGCAGCTAGCTCTTAAAGGGAATGGGAGATGAGGCTCTAATTGGTTTATTCTCAAAACACACCTTTAACTCATTAAGAAAATAAACTCAACCCTTTTAGCCCATGCGCCTTGGCGCAAAGCGTATTTTCCCAACCTTAAATTAGCAAAAATGCGTTCTGACACGCCCTGAAAGCGTTTGCGCCCTGCGTTTTGCGCTCTGCGCATGGACCGCCAAAATAGAGCCCTTAATGAAAAGATGATAGTGGGATAGAATAGTAAAATATTAGAAAGAATTTCAGCAAAAACGGGAGGGTTTACATAAATTAGAACAGGAAGCGTTTGTGGAGAAACAGTTTTTCAAAATAACGCAAAACATCTTTGCGAGGGAACGTAAAAAAAAAAAAAAAAAAAAAAAAAAAACGTACAAATATTTTTTTATTTATTAAGTTAGTTTTTTTTTTTCTCCCGCCCAGTTTTTTTTCTTCCACCAATTTTTTTTTTCCTACACCTATTTTTTTCCCCACCATCATGTCCCTTCTGGGTCTCCGTAATATTCAGCTTAGTGACATTTAAAGGTTTAACTAGGTAAATTATGCTAATTAGGCAAGTCATAGTTTAATGATGGTTTGTTCTGTAGACAATCAAAAACAAATATTGCTTAAAGAAACTACTGTGAACAATTCCTTGCTCTGTTAAACATCATTTGGGAAATATATAAAAAAAAAAATTTCACAGGATTTTGACTTCGACTGTATATACAAGCAGATAGGAAGCACATTTTTAGTGTTTTACCTGGATTTGGCTGCAGGTATTCAGTAGTTTTGCAGAGCACATCTGATATGGCTTTACTGGTGATGTCAGCTTTCTGTGAAGCACAAATAACGGAGAATAGGTGTGTATTTTTACATCACTCTGTCAACAGAGGCACTCTTTGACCTCTACATCTACAGCTCAAACAAAGACAAAGCTGAAACAATCAGAAACCGTCACACCCACTAAAACAACAGCCATCCAGGAAGATCACTGAAAGTTATATAGCTTATCTGTGGTTTACCACTGAAGAAAAATGCAAAAAATGTGCTGCTGGGTATCTTTTAATAAACCAGTCGAATCCAAAGATCTATTGCTGAAAAAGAAAGTAATGAAAATATATTACAATTAAATAAACAAAAAAGTTTTAAAAAAAATTTTATCTTATGATAAACTGGTAAATAATATACTTTAAAAAATATTTAATTCATTTTTTAATATTTTATTAAATTTAATAATTTTGCATTTTTTAGGATTTAAATAAAACTGTATTAATTGTAATCTTTATTTAATTTCATTATTTTTATTTAATTTCATTATTTTTATTTAATTTCATTATTTTATTTTATTATTTTATTTTATTATTTTATTTATTTTAATTTCTTGTTTTATTTCGTTTTATTATTTTTTATTTTATTTCAATATTTTTAGTTTAACTAATTATTTTTATTTTATTATTTTTTTATTTATTTAATTTCATTCTTTTTTATTTAACTGCATTTTTAATTTCATTTATTTTTCATTATTTTTTATTTTATATTATTTCATTCTTTTATATCTTTTAATTGTATTCTTTTTTATTTTATTTAACTACATTTTTAATTTATTTAATTTCCTAATATTTCATTTAATTATTTTTTATTTAATTGAATTTTTTTCATTTATTTTATTTTATTTGATTCTTTTTTATTTGATTTATTTTATTTGATACTTTTATTTAGATCATTATATGATATTTGATTTCATTCTATTCTATTTTAATCAATTCTCTTTTATTTTATTTCAATCCCTTTAATTTTTATTTATTTTATTTTGAAACAAGCTTCTGAATTTACAATGTATTTTAATGCTTTTGAGTAAAATGCATATTTTTTAAAATAAATTAAATATCTTGTTAAATAACCAATATTTAGTGGAATAACCCTAAAATTGTCATTCACAACAAATACAGTACATGTTTTTTCTGAACAATCATTTTCTGGAAAATGCTCTAAAATGATACATTTAATAACGATAATAATAATAATATATAATTTATTAAATGCTTTTAAATGGGGAAGAAATTTTAAAATCAGCATTACACTCACCCGCACACACACACACACACACCTATAAATTAGGTGAAACCAGATAAACTGTAATTTTCAGGTGGTCTCTTTATTACTTATACATATAGCTGCATATATAAAAAAAACTGGCATTTAAAAGAGGAAATGTGGAGCTCATGTTTTTTAAAGCCTTTCTAAAAAAAATGTTCGGTATGCATTGTAAAGCAGTATAAATAGTCTGTAGGGAGGGGCTCCTTTACCACTTCTAGATTTTCTGGTTTGACATTACTGACGAGTTTCCTGTGGGCGGAAGCGGAACTGACCACTTTTAATATTATATTAAAAATACACCATCCCAAAACATTACATAAGTCACAAAATGATTGTCATTGGATTTCTGAGTAAAGATAGTAGCAGTATAGTTCATATCATGGCTATTTTACATAATAAAAGTTTCTTTGGCCAGTCATTCACAGTTGTGAGCTTTGACTCAATATCAGCATCTCAATTTAAATGTGAAACATGTGTTACCCTCTCCAGATCTTTGAAGTCCTCGTCCAGTTTGGTTCCTTCTGCTCCTCCAACCTTCTCACTCATCAACTAGGAAAAAAAACAAATAAAAGTCAAACCTCTGATCAATGCAAGGGGAATAACAGTTTTATACTGCACTGATGGTATTTTATTTTCCTTAAAGTTACAGAGACTTTTATTTCAGTATGTTGATGTACTTCCAACTGAAACGGAATATTGAGTACGGGGTGTAGGGGGATTTCATTTTGTGCATCATTACCTCATAGCAAACTAACGGTAAGAGGGATGTGGTTAAGATTATTGTGACCTATATAAGTAATTTCATTCATTCATTCATTTTCTTGTCGGCTTAGTCCCTTTATTAATCCGGGGTCACCACAGCGAAATGAACCGCCAACTTATCCAGCAAATTTTTTACACAGCGGATGCCCTTCCAGCCGCAACCCATCTCTGGGAAACATCCACACACACACAAACACAAGCACAAGCACACGCACGCACGCACGCACGCACGCACGCACGCACGCACGCACGCACGCACGCACGCACGCACGCACGCACGCACACACACACACACAAACACACAAACACACACACACACACACACACACACACACACACACACACACACACACACACACACACACACACACACACACACACACACACACACACAATTTAGCCTACCCAATTCACCTGTACTGCATGTCTTTGGACTGTGGGGGAAACCGGAGCACCCGGAGGAAACCCACGTGAACACAGGGAGAATAAGTAATATCAGTAGCTAAAATGTCCATACTCCCGAATATAAACTATTTACTTTCAATGATTCCAACACAGCCCACTCACCTAGTTCAAACTTCTAGATTCAATTACTACAAAATTCTACTGGAAAAGCAGGACCTCAATTAAATTGACAACCCTAGAGATACCATAATCATGAGGAGGATTAAAAGCACCACATTTTCACAATTATTTTTCTGGCAAATCAGCTTCAAAACATACACAAATGGATCCAACTGAACTCATCAGAATACCCATGGCAAGATAGTGAACAATCAATCTGCAAGGACAAGAATATTGTGGCTGAAGCAGTCAAACTGATGTCAGAGGAAGACAGCCCCTCCAAACGCAAAAGAAAATGATCAGAATTTGATTGAGGAATACCAAAACAAACACAATAACTTTTCACATAGACTTTAATCAAGTTGATGTGTATGACTTTCTTCAGTCAGAGGAACACAGTTAGAGTAGTTTTAAACTTTAACACTGAACTCACACCTGCATTATTAAACTAACCTATACACCGGCAGGGGGTTAACATATATCTTATGAAGCAGTCAAGGATTTGATGCGACAAAAACATTTAACATTTTTAAGTTATTAAATCAAATTAACTAAAACACTTTGTTCTTAGCCATTTTTTGGCTTACTGCAAACTAGCTAGTACAAAATGCAGCAGCCAGAGTTATTACCAGGTCTAGAAAATATGATCATATCACCCCAATTTTATCCTCCTTACACTGGCTGCCTCTTGACTTTCGTATTGATTTTAAAATATTGCTTTTTACCTATAAAAGCCTTAAATAATCTAGCTCCTGTTTATCCAACCAAACTTCTGTCTCTCTACAATTCAAACCGCTCTGTAAGATCTCAAAACTCAGGGCTTCTAGTACCTAGAATAGCAAAGTCGAAGTCGAGTAAAGGAGGTCGAACCTTCTCGTTTATGGCTCCTAAACACTGGAATAGCCTTCCTGATAATGTCCGAGGCTCAGACACACTCTAGCAGTTCAAAACTAGATTAAAGACCTATCTGTTTAGTAAAGCATACACTCAATGCATCACTTAGCGGTAAGATGCATGAATGTGCCCCAAGCAGGAATTTGCATCTCGTTTATATGTATGAACAGCAGCTACGCTAATTATCCTCTTTCTTCTCTATTTCTACCTGGGAATACTCATCCGGAGGTCCCCAGAGGCTATGCAGCGCCACTGATGTGATTCAAGACCCATAACGAGATGATGCCAATGTTTCTATAATCCTGGACCAGGCTGTATCCTGAGCAGCAGCTGTGGTGGTCTTGGAGGAGTGGAGAGCAAGAGACTGATTCCTGTGACGCTGCAGGGACAGACAAGTCTTTGCTGACGTCAAGCGTTCTCTATCCTTAGGTGTCTAGACTGCAGCTCTGCATAAGACGTTTGGCCAGAGGAGAAATGGTTGTGCCCAACAGAATCTGGTTTCTCTCAAGGTTTTTTAATAATTCACTTTCTTCAATTGGTGAAGTTTTTTCCTCGCCGCTGTCGCCACTGGCTTGCATGGTTCCAGATCTGTAGAGCTGCGCATCAATAGATTTGCTCTTCAGTGTTTGGACTCTCAGTAGCGATTCATTATCCACACTGACCTGAACTTACACTCTGAAAACTGGATTAACATTGTTTAAATTTACTATAAAATTCTATGGGAAGCTGCAGACACAATCTACATTGTAAAAAGCACTATAGAAATAAAGGTGGATTGAACTGAATTAAATTGAATGATGATGATGGTGGTTCAAACAAATATGGCTGTGCCAAAAAAAAAAAAAAAAGTCAATGGCTGTTTCTCAATTCCAAGAACGCAGAAAACTGACTTGCGTTCTTGTGGAGACCGGTCTTGCCAGGTGTCCTCGGAAGAACGAACTCAGGAGACCGCGAGGGCAGAGAACGCATCCTTTGAGAAATGAGATGCTGCTTTCTTCCTGATGAACATGACATTCACACGTTTTAAATATTAAATTATTTAAACATTACAGCATTCATACAACAATTTATTGTTTCCCCCCTCTTCAAAATATATACTTTGCATAAAAACATTATAAATATGCTCTGCACAATATAAATAAAACAGATTTTAATACGATTTTCAGCAAACAAACACCCTTAATGTGTTTATTCCTTTATTAAGATGTCCATGGTGATGTTTACTTTCACCGTTTCATTTAGGGAAACTCATAAGGTAAATAAGTCATATCTCTGAACTTTAATAATAAATCTAAATAAAATGCTCCGCTTCCCACCTCCAGTCGCAATGACTTCTGGGACTTCCAGAGCGAGTTCGGTGCTCAAGTCTGCATCGGTGCGTCCTCGAAATCAAGAACACATCCGGGAAGTTTCACGCGTCCTCCGTACTTGCGGTCTTGAGTATTGGAACTGAACTTAGGCAGCTGATGATGACGTTGCACAAGAACACGAGGACGCAAGACCGCTGAAGAACGCATATTGAGAAACAGCCAATCTCTTCTTCTGTTACAATCAATCATCTGACATTTAGACTACGGAACATTCCGCTATGAATGTGTCTTAAGTCGTTTGTCAAATGTCAAACACATCAATATGCTTCATAACACATATGTTCAGCCTCTGGCAGAGTGTGAGTTAGTATTATGATGGATTTATGAACTTTAGGAAGCTTCAAAAAAAAAAAAAAAAAAAAAAAAAAAAGGGGGTCCCTACACAACAGCATTATACAGCAAGGAAGAGCCATGATGAAATAAAAATCTACTGTTTTCATCCGACAGAAGGAAGTTATATACACAGAAGATTGCTTGAGCGTGAGAATAATATGGGGTAATTACATTTTTTTTGGTTGAACTAATTCTTTTCTGACTATTAATGCCATTTCAGTGAAAGGCTAATAAATAAATCCCCTACAATACTTGACAAGTAATAATAAAATACATATACTAAACACTTTGCTTAATATGTATTGGCTGACAACATGTTTGTCAAATTTTATATTTCACAAAGAAGTCTGAAACAACATAAGGTGGGCAAATGATGACAGAATTGACCTATTTGGACTAACTGTGCCTTAAAACCCTTGACCAGTAGGTTTGCATGATTAAGGACTAAAATAAAAGAAAATGCAATTGGTTTGCAAATGCAAAAGTGAGGGGACAAGCATCAGCTCTCATGTTAAAGCCTCAGGCATTCAGCTAAATACCTGCTGCACATTCTGTGGAAAAAAACAAGGGTGTTTGGCATGTAAACAACTTTAACTATTTTTTAATTTAGTCTTTCTAAATGTCTGTTTTTATGGGGGCCTGCTTTGAGATGTAAAATTTTACTATAACAAACGATATACAATGCATTTCAAAACTTTATTTTTGGGTCAACTATAGAAAAGTCATGTGACAATAAATATGTGCAAATATTGCTTTAAAGAAAGACATGAAAATACCATAATATAAAAACATAAGTGTCAGATTTCAATAATTAAAATGACATTACTTACCACAGTACTACGTTATTGCCAAGGTATATATAGCTGTAAATAATGTGTCTTTGAAAATATGAGAAAGGATTTAAAAACTGCATAAAGCTAGGCATAGCTCAATGATAAGATATAAGTACATGGAAATGACATACTGTGAGCCTCAGACACCAGTTTCCTTGTTCTCATGTAAATGAGATGTCAGTGCCAGTGTAAAATCCCAGTGAAACTCAGGTCAATCTCAACAAAACAGTGTGATAATCCAAACATAGATCATTAATACGCATGCTTCAGGCATCATTTGACTGGCCAAAATGTTTCCTAGTGATATTATAACAATTAGCAACTTTCACCTTTATTTTCAAAGTATAACACAGCTTATTTTATTTCCTATGTATGTGGGACTCTTATTGTGAAAAGCAGGACAGGTATTAGCTCTGGGCTAAGTTTATGCAACAGTATCTTTTTATTGGCCCTGCCCATAGTAAGCTAACGCGACATAGCGCATATGATATAAATGACGTCAGTACACAATAACCGGTTATGATTATTACTGAACCGATACCGAATTGTCCGCGTCTGCATCGTGGTGCACCGAAGAAACAATTAATTTTGACACCCTTAGAGCGTATTATTGTTTCCTGAGGAGTCAAACTGAATTCAGATATTGGGGAGGCGAGCGCGAGTATTAACAATGCTGTAACTACTTAAAAACACAGAAACTGTGCTCAATTTCACTGTGTGTGTTTGCTGGGCGGTCTTTTACTGTCCGAGATATCAAATTGAACCGAATCGATGGCATGATAATCGTAACCGAACCGTGAGACCAGTGTAGGTTCACAACTCCAACAGACATACAGTAAATGAATAATCATAATATGTAAAATAATTCTAGCCTTCGTTTTATAAACAAATCAATATAATTTATCGTTATTAATTTTTGAATGCTTTTAAAACCCTCACACAGTCACAGGCCTCAAAAAACACTTGCGAAATGGTAAACTATAATAAACATTGCTTATGCTCGCGATGTGACTATTGCAAATGATCACAATGGGATATCGAGGCTGAAACAATATATTGTGCAGCACGAATATGTACTTAAGAATGAGTGTTTAATGCACGTTTATGCATTGTGTCATATCACTCAGCTCTTATTGTGAATTTTCTAGAGTGAACTTATCAGTTTAGGAAGAGGTTGATTTTAATCTCTGCCTGTGTTTTCATACAAATTAAAACCACAACACCAGTAATTGTGAGTGATTTGACAAGACAGCAACTTAATTTATTCAAATATTTTTTACAACTGAAGTACGGGTATTTTGCACATTGTTTTTAATTGTACATAACACTTTTTGAGTATTAGAGGCATGATCTGGAAAGCCAAATAGTCAGCTCTGGCGTGAACATCAGAGAACCGCTCATTAATATTCATGACCCTTCCAAATAAGGTAAAAACAGCTTTACACCCAATTCGTAAGCTTCTAAATGAACTCAGAAAACTGTTTCTGATTGTGATATTAATGAAATATTAATGAATTCAATAGCACTATTAACTCATTTCCAAGTGGTGGCTTGTCAGACTAAATAAAAAAAAATAAATAGTCCATCCACAAGTGGCTTAGTTTTTTTGACCACCAGGAGAAATTCTCGAATGCCCTAACATTTAGAGACTTAACAGGATCTCCACAGATTTTGAAATCCCTAGCAATAATATTTGTGTATTTAAAAAAAAGAGGCAAATGTAGGAATGGAGGTTAGGGGCCCCTGTGGAGCCCTACATATGAGCTCTTCCTGTTTTCTTCAATAAAACTTCCTATATGAGCGGCACAAATGCTTCCACTCAGTTTCACACACAAGTATTCATCTTTTATGAGCTGAACTCTCTTCAAACACAAACACAGACAGCATGCATTGTGTATTGTATTGCAGCAAATAGGAAGTGTTTTGTGTACCGACACAATCCCAAAAAAACAATATTCAAACAAAACCAAACAGCACAGCCTGGGTGGTATAATCCATCAGGCGCATAATTATGATAAAACTGTCTTAGTCATCTTCAGCATCTCTGTGAATTATTGTTATTATTTTGTGCTTTTTAAAAGTATCAGGATGCATGTTTTTCATGCAATATTAAAAAACAGAACTGACTAAAACAGAAAAAAAAGGAAATGTAAAACAAATAAGTACAACTAAAACTGATTTCTTAACAAAAAAATTTCTAAAATACTGGAATATCACAATAATACAAACACTGAAAATGTAGGAATTTTCTAGCAATACTGTGTGAATATATGAGATATGTACATGCTGCTTATAAGCATTTCAATTAATAAATTAAAAAATAATAATAAAATTACTTAATAAAATCATATAGTTAAAATAATAAAATAATACATATCACAGTACATTTTATATGAATTCAATATTCCACAAGGGCAAAAAAATAAACTTTAATTAAGTTTTCTGTATTTAATATTTGCACAAGTTCAAGAAACTTAAGATTAGAGCTGGGCGATTTGGCAAAAATGCAATCTCGAAAATTAATTGAACGATAACAATATATATATATATATATATATATATATATATATATATATATATATATATTTTTTTTTTTTTTTTTTTTTTTTTTTCCCCGAAACAAGTTTTTAATGCATCCACTTTTATAAGTGTATCCCAACCATGACTTAAGGAGGATACTGCTGGCAGGAAAGTAAACTGTTGGTGGGTGGGAAGGTGAACAGCTAGCGAGCGGGAAAGTGAACTGTTGGTGGGTGGGAAAGTGGGCGGGCTTTTGTTATCTTAAACAAGCATTTTTTCAGCACAGAGATAATTGAGATGATTTATTTATGTTTACTGAAGCACAAATATGTTTTTTTTTAAATGGCCAATTAATCTTTATTAACTTCACATGTATGTTTATTTTTATTTATTTATTTATTTTTATTTTATTACAGCCGCTGTGAGATTTCAGTGTTAATTTTTTAAACAATACACTAGGAACTAGTGTACTTTTCTTGGCTTTTAAGTAAAACAAAATGAGTATTGCAATAAACCGTTTTTATTTTTTTCTCCTTAACCTCTTACTGTTCCTATTACCTATAGAAAAAAACACACACGCACGCACGCACGCACGCACGCACGCACGCACGCACGCACGCACGCACGCACACACGCACACACGCACGCACGCACACACACGCACACACGCACACACGCACACACGCACACACACACGCACACACGCACACACACGTCAAGCCATGAGAACCGAACACAGTGTTAAAAAACCAAGGTAAACCGTGGGCTAACTGTATTGTTGCATCCCTAATTCCCGTTGTTGCATATTTCTGCTGTTTGATTGGCTCTAGGATCAATGTAGAGTAAAAATGTCCAGAGCTTATCATCATCAGCATAAAAAATATTTTATTGGACCAGCCCTACTTAAGAGTTTAAATTTATGCTATAGAATAAATGACCTTATATGCATCTAAATAATACTATATTTTACCTTTTAATGTTCTAAAACATAAAAATAGTACAGCAAAAAAGTATTTAAAAAATAAATTATTAAGCCACACACATTTCACACACAAGTCCACAACTAAAAATACAAATTTAGAGTAAATTAGCCAGATAAATTGCTCTCCCACGAAACCGAATGCAACTTTACAGATTTTCACGTCTTGCTGATTTTCACTCACACTGACCAAACACTGAGAATAATCACTGTGTTTGTAAAACACACACACCCAGCGCTCAGAGAGATGAAACAGACAGTTCTTCATACAGTGGTTCTATTGTACAGCTAGCGGTCTAATATGATTCAGATGGAGATGTGGAAACGGATACGGACCACACAGATCACTTTTCAACCATACGAGAAATTAAATACAGTTACTTCTGCAATCTGCATACAATACAGAACGCACCAATCCAAACCATCATGGCTACATTAAAACAGTTTTGTAAAGAACTTCATAAATGGGCACAATTAATATTTATCTGTGAAAGATAGATTGAAAGCTTTACTATTTATCCAATGGACTCTTTTCACAAGACTGTTATGACAGATTTAACGGTCATCAGCATCTTTTTATACGCATGAACGTTTAAATGTATTTATTATATAATTTTTGTGTCAAATTACAAAAAACGAATTGCCGCTTAATGTGAGGTGTTTGTAATGCGGCGCCTTTGGGACAGGACAGTGCATTTGATGTTATCCTCTCCTCTGGCCGCCGTCATCAGCCTCACACTATTTCTTACCTTTTTCTGACCGTCTTGATAACACCGTTGTGACATTTTTCTTTTATCATTTCAGCAAATATGATTGTAAAACAAATATTTGTTGTATTCTACCATTCACTGCGCTCTAAGTTTAACCAACTACGACAACGTGAGCTACTGAGAAACCCGTAAATGTGAAAAGGGTCTATACCAGTGGTTCCCAACCTTTTTTTGCCCGAGACCCTATTTTCCCCAGCAAAATATTGTGAGGCCCCCCTCCACATTTAATGATATTACTGCTCATAACAGTTGTAATGATGCCAAAAAAATGTTGTTTTCAAACAAACGGTAGGTTTATTACTATATCTAGAAATGTTTATGCACAAATAATAGCCTAATGTAAAATATAATGGATGAGGTGGTTTTGGTGTTTCATAGGTTGCTAGGTGACCATTGATCGTTTTCTTAGAGGATGACAAACTGAAAAAAACATCGATGTCACTCTCTGATACAAGTTTTATTCATGGAGAAAAGTACAAAGCACTGCAGTGTTGGTGTGTTCTGTGTTTGTCTGAGAATGAAAAAATAAATAAAATCTGCTTTTATTCTAGCCGAAATAAAACAAATAAGACCTTAAGAAACTAATAATACTAATAAAGAAAAATCACACGAGGGCAAATCATTTTCACTTCAACTATATATGCCAGGCCAGTAGTCACTTTGATATATTTATAAAACAAACAAACAAACAAACAAACAAACAAACAAACAAACAAACAAACTCAACAGATAAGAACTGGTAAGCAGCATCAGTATCATTACCTGTGTTAATAATATTCCAAATACAGTAAAATGTATTTTACTTGCAAATGAGTGGGAGAAAAAACATGTAATAAAAAGGGAAAAAAAAACAAATAATATGATAAATAAAAGTGTATGCTGATAGTTGAAAGACTAGAAAGACTGTAATATTCACAGAATTATTCAGGTCTTTGTAGTGTTTAACATTTAAAAACTATTTCATAATGCTGCACACTTTGATCCGAAAATATGGTTTGCATAGTTCTCTCTGCCCTAAAGCAAATCTGACAGCTTTGTTTATGGCATAGAGGAACAAAGGAACATTTACATAATAGTACACACACAACTAAGAGCTCGGTACAGTTAAAAGACCAGTCCAGTACAGCCACACAAGAGATGTCAGAGCAATAAACACTTCTCAAAAAAATTCCTATCAAGTACTGTTGGTAAAAAAAGACTGCTCGAGCAAAAAGAGCAGGTGGTAAACAAAAGCAGGAGAGAAACAGGCTGTTCGATCTGTATTTGGAGGGCGGGGACTTGCTTTGAACAGGAATCCAGTCTGACAACTACATTAAACAACACTGAATTCCTCACACACTTCTTCCAAATGTACAGAAGTGGGTTTTCTCAAGGATTCTAGGTAAAGTTAAAGCAGGGAAATGCTCCCATTTTCTACATCTGAGAGATACATTAATTATGCTTGCTCACTTCGCTGTCTGCTCAGGATGTGGTAACTATTTTGAAGCTAGAAAAAAATGGTTATAAATATTTCACAGCAGGACAACTGGCAATGGTAGTATCTGTGACAGAGGAAGCAAATGAAAAGTGGTTTTCGAGCATTACCAACAAAAAAATAAATAAATAAATAAATAAATAAAATAATAAAAAAAAGAGTTTATATTTTGTTCTCCTCACAAACATTAGAATGTGCCCCATTTAATAGTCATTTGAGGTTTTTTTTAATATTTATTTCCATTAAATTTGTCTTCTCATCTCAAGTAAAAAAAAACACTACATTTGTTTTATTTTGTTTAAAATAATAAAATATCTATCTATCTATCTATCTATCTATCTATCTATCTATCTATCTATCTATCTATCTATCTATCTATCTATCTATCTATCTATCTATCTATCTATCTATCTATCTATCTATCTATCTATCTATCTATCTATCTATCTATCTATCTATCTATCGTTCCATATCGTTATTTTAACCCAATTCATTGGGTTATTAAAGTTAACCTAACAAATTGAAATTATTACCCAATAGGCGAGTTGTTATGGATGCAATTCTTTAAACGTTCAGATTAACCCAACATACCAACCCGATATTTTGAACCCTTCTATTTGGGTAAAATTATTAACCTGACATTTTTTTGTGTATATATTTAATTGTCTTCTCAAACTCTCCTTAATCCAACCTTTCCAAATTCAAAACATAAACGATTTAGAGATTTAAACAATTTGTACATACCCATACCAATCACACACCAACACCTCACATAATTACATCTAAACTCAAAACTAATTGCTTGTGCTTTTGTTTAGTTTTCTCACTTATTATTGGAACTGCTGTACACTGTAACAAATATACAAAATTTTGCATTTTTCTGCATTTTATGATTCGTGTTTTTATATTTTCTGCTTTTGAATTTTATTATGGGAACTTGATCTTTCTTCCAACAACTTTTATTCTTGAAAAGTCCAAAAAAGTGACTTTTATGAAGATTTTTAGCAGTTTAAAGGGATTTTATTTTTTTATTTTATTGTCTGTGTTGGTGTTGGATATGACATTACAAAACCCTTGGAATAAACTGCCAGTAAAGTTTCCACTATTTTACAGACTCATTTTTCTACATGTTATTTCTTATTTATTATATTATTTTAAACTACTAAAATATCAATAAAAGTCACTTGGTTAAACTGTAGAGTTGAATTTTTAACTTTAAAAGTCAACAGAGCAGAAATCAAGGTCCAATAATGTAATTCACGACCACAAATAGACAAAACGCTTGTGAATCACAAAACACAGAAACTGTCAATTAACAAATATTATTTACAGTGTATGTATGCAAGAACCATTTTCTTCTATTTCAATTTCTATTTTGTCTTGATGAGAAACTAAATAATAATAATAATATATTTTTATATTTTTCAAAAAAAATCTAACTTTTATTAAAAAATAAATTGAGTGAAAATTGGTTTTTAATCACTTCTAATTTTAAACAATGTATCATTTTAAACAATGTATTTTTTACGTATTATTTCATATTTTAATATTATTTTGAAGTACAGATTCAAAATACTGAAAAGAAATGTTATACAGAACAATACACATTCCACATAAAGGAATATATATATTTTTAAAAGGTTATTATTTGCAACATTTATTTATTTGTTTATTTATCAGGATCCCCATTAGCCACTACCAAGGTAATGGCTATTCTTCCTGGGGTCCATCAACATTAAATGATAACGTCAGGTGATTTACTCACATTTAAGATGCCTTTTATGTAAACTAATTCATTTTCGTAAATTTTAATATGTTGCAGACACTAAAAATGAGACGTCTTATATTATAACCCAAACAGAATTGACTGCATATTCGCACTATTTTTAAAACGTCATTGGCTCTTGCATAACATCCTGTTTATTATTTATTACAAGATGAATCAGTTCAACTTTTTAACAAAACAGAGCACAACCTCTCTGACCACACTCAAACAATGCTGTTTGTCGTTTGTTGAAACTACTTATTCAAAATCAGTGTTGGGTGTAACGCATTACAAGTAACACAAGTTACGTAATAACAGTGTTGGGCAAGCTACTAGAAAAATGTAGTGAGCTGAGCTATTAGCTAATCAAAATGTAGCTTAACTACACTAAAAGCTACCCCCTGGCTACATCTAAGCTATTTTTGCAATTTTCATTTTTAAATAGAAGCAACTTAAATCCAAGTCAATCATATCTTAGTGATCAACAAAACGGTCAATGACCAGATGAGGCAGAATTGTTCAGTTCAGTTATTTATTGCAAATAATATGCTCCAAATAGAAACTAATTATAGTGTATAACAGCAAAAACAAAAAAAAAAATCCAATAAAACCAGGTGCTACACATTTAAATGTACATGAAATAGGGTCATATTTTGGTTGTAAGGGTCTACAACAACAGTCTAATATGCATGCAAGGTCAAAAAACACCTAATTATCCCAACGACTCCCTCATGAATCGTTCAGTGATTCATTTGTGGTCAGCGAAGCTAATCTGCGCTGATTGGACCGATGACAGCCTGCTGTGATTGGTCGACACTGAATGCCTTCAGCGAGAGACAGAGTGAAATGCCCAGCAGCTAATCAACAATATAAAATTAGTCATAATGCATAGACGCTTCATAGTGTAAGGCGTGGATTTTGGCTGCCGGTGTGTGAATGTAAATACAGACGATGGACTTGAAAATACAGACGACTAACTATTTTATTGAGCAAAAACTCCAAGAACTAGCGAGGAGATCTCCTAGCCCGCCACACTCTACTTGCTCCTTTCACACACGCACGCACACACATTACCTTCCTCCTCGGAGGTCCGTAAGCACGCGATATGAGAATATAGCGAGTTAACCTGATACAGTACACGCAGCTACAACAAATCACAACTAAATACATCTGCAAGCTAAAGTAAACGAGGCTACAACTTTAATCGCACAAACTAAGACTTGAAAAATGGAGGAAGAAACCGATCCATGTTCCGACATGGACACACACACACACACACACACACACACACACACACACACACAATACCCTCCTCGTCGGAGGACACAACACACACACACACACACACACTACCCTCCTCTTCGGAGGACACAACACACACACACACACACACACACACACACACACACACACACACACTACCCTCCTCTTCGGAGGACACAACACACACACACACACACACACACACACACACACACACACACACACACACACACACACACACACACACACACACACACACACACACACACACACACACACACACACACACATTACCCTCCTCGGAGGAGGTCCGTAAACAAAGCGGCACGCGTGGCATTTTCAACACGCGATATGAGAATATAGCGATTTAACCTGATACAGTACACGCAGCTACAACAAATCACAACTAAATACATCTGCAAGCTAAAGTAAACGAGGCTACAACTTTAATCGCACAAACTAAGACTTGAGAAATGGAGGAAGAAACCGATCCATGTTCCGACATAGTCCATTAGTACTCTTTACTGATCCTTCCTTTAACAAACGGCCGATGAAGTCTTCATTGTAAGCATGTAGTTTCCAGAAGCACTCAAACTGCTCAAGGCTGGGCTATAATGCTGAGGTTTCATCTTTGGGTAGAGACTCAATAAAATCCATCTGCACAGCGTGACTTCTATAGACCGGCGTGTGCGGCTTTTTTTCTGTGTTAGTGGGCGGGGCTGCAGGTTTCAAATCTCCTTGGTTTGCGCGCGCAACTACTTGTGTTTCGTGGATACGTCATCGCGAAACACTTTATGGCTCATTATCAAGATGACTCTTTTGAAGCACTATGAGTCGACTCTTTTATAGATAAATCAACAGTTTTAAACACTGTACACTTACAGATTTAAGCCTTGGCTGGATATTTCACTTCACTTAGAGCTGCGTTACACACTACATGGAAGGGCATTTTCAAAAACCCATAATAGGGGCTCTTTAAAATACTATAGTAATTTATAGTAAAGAGAAATATTTAGGAATATATTTTTCCAATAAATAAATAAATTTTCCATTGGCCCCACCAAAGAAAAAATACAATTTAATAGCTATTTTTTTAGCCACATATTTTAAATAGTGTGTCAAAAATAATGTCTATAATTATTTAAATGTTGAAAATGAGCAAAATTATGTGTTAACAAAACAAAAAGAGCAGTAAGGAAAATGTAAAGGTATTTTATTTCAGTTAGAAATTATTTAACAAAAGGTGGCCCCAACCGGGCCAGTAATTATCCCGTCTACTGTCCCGAGCGTCTCTCACACTGGCCCCGGGCCATCGAGCAGTCTTTATTGTTGAGCCCTGCTAAAGCATATTTTGAGCACGGCATCAGAATTAATGTTACTGCATCTTAACATGTACTTCTCGAGGTACAGTATGGTCACAGGGAATCCTGCTTCAGAAATAACTCCTCTCCCTCAATCATCTTTCTATCAAGCAAGTTTCTCATGTTAGCCTAATTGGTTGGCGATGTCACTGACCAGAGCAAGAGGTGGCAGTAACGCATCAAAAAGTTTGTTGTCGACCACAATAAAAAAGGAAAAAGAAAATAGTCATTCTCGCCATCATATGGATTTTCTTTTATCAGCTAGACACCAGCCTCAGAGCTCTGTGAATGAATCACTTATAGATGCATGATCTGTAAATGTAGCTTAAGTGGATGCTACTGCGCTACTTGACTAAAAAAATAGCTTTGCTACTGAAAAGCTATTTGATTTAGAAAGTAGCAAAGCTACTGCCATGCTATTGAGAAATGTAGTTAAGCTAGTAGCGTCAGTATTTGTAGCGATGCTACAGCCCAACACTGCGTAAACATATTACTTTTCTAAATAACGTTTAATTAACGCATTACTTTAAAATAATAAGTAAAAACATAAAAAATATTAGAGTTACTTTTTAGTTTAATTCATTCGCTTTTAAAAATAAATTGCTGAATTAAAATCTACGTTGAATCCCGCACTCATCGAGAATTTTCTCCCAGCAGAAACAAACAAAAACCAAGATGGCAGAGCCTTACATTTCTGCGCTGGAAGTATTCTCATCGTTCTGAACACATGGAAGACAAGTAAAATGGGATTGCTTGTCTCAATGCTCATTTTACTTCACTAACAAGACAAAAAGTACAAAAGCATCAAACGCATTGCTTTAAACGTTCATTAATCTGTAAATACAGGTTCTCAGAAGATAATCTAAAAATGTCCCAAATTATTATTATTTGATGTGTGTTTTTTAAGGTAAATATAATTAATAATAATAATAATAATAATAATTCCTTACATTTTATATAGCGCTTTTCTGGGCACTCAAAGCACTTTACACAATGGGGGAATCTCCTCATCCACCACCAGTGTGCAGCATCCACCTGGATGACGTGACGGCAGCCATTTTGCGCCAGACCGCACACCACACATCAGCTGATTAGTGGAGAGGAGACAGCGATGAAGCCAATTGGAATATGGGGATGGTTAGGAGGCCATGATGGGCAGAGACCAGTGGGCAGATTTGGCCAGGATGCTGGGATTAAACCCCTACTCTTTTTCAAAGGACATCCTGGGATTTTTAACGACCACAGAGAGTTAGGACCTCGGTTTAACGTCTCATCCGAAAGACGGATAAAGGTTATAGACTGCTTGCTCTTCTTAAAAAAAAAAAAAACTTGCAAGTTCTGTAAGAGATCAAGCCTCAGTAAAGGTAAAAAAAAAAAAGCAAAAGTAGCTTAAAAGTAACATAATGCATAACTTACCATAAAAAGTTACTAAGTACTGCAACTAGTTACTTTTTAGGAGAGTAACTTAATATTGAAATTCATTACTTTTAAAAGTAACTTTACCCAACACTGTTTAAAATGAGCTAAAAAAACAAAAATCTTGAATTTTTGGGGGGAAACTTCATTGTTTTATGTTCAATCCATTTAAATTTGTAAACACTACTAAGATAACTTAATTGCTTTAACACTAATTAATTGTGTGAAACCCAGCATTTTTTACAGTGAACAAAACAGTGTAAAAACTCCTGATATGTCCTCTAGTACATCAGGAAGTTCTCCATTTTCAACCCTGCAGGCTTTAGTTTAGATTGTAATGAAGTTCTGCGAATGCAAGACCTCCCATCTGACATTAAGATGCTGATTCTCCCACAACATGTATGCACATGTCAGACTTGTTTTGCTTGAGCTACAAGGAATGTCAGACTGGCTGAGGCAAAAACATCAACCTAAAGTCTCAAATCGCATGTGCAAAAGTGAATACAGGCCTCTTTCTGATTAAATACATGAGAAAAAGGCCTGGATTAAATCTTTATTCAGCAAAAAAAAAAAAAAACAAACAAAAAAGATATCTAATATTTGCATTTAAAAAATCACTTTCTTTATCTGACTGCCATGTGTTAAACTGACTTGCTAGTACCTAAAAGGGTTGTTTACCAACCACATAATAAAGTAAAGCAGCGTTATTCACTATATAAAGAATAAGTAATTTGCTCTGACTGTATTTAAGTCATAACTGCAGACAACATATTATTTATTACTTGCATATAAATATTTTCTTAATTCAATTCAATTCAATTCAGCTTTATTTGTATAGCGCTTTTACAATGTAGATTGTGTCAGCAGCTTCACATAAATGGTCATAGTAACTGGATCAGGGTAGTTCAGTTTTTAGTGTTTAAGTGAAGTTTCTTTAATGGAGGGCAAATAAATAACAGAACAGAGATAATTATATACAGTTGAAGACAAATTGATTAGCCCTTCTGTCTATTTTAACACATGTTTTACACGGTTGTTTTCAGAGTTAATTAAATGTTTTGGTCTTCGCCAAGATGACAGTACATTTTTTTTTTTTTGCAAGATACTAGGCATGGGCCGGTATTAGATTCTGTCGGTATGATAACCTTGGAATAAAAAGATCACGGTATCACAGTATCATGGTATTGCGATTACTACTCTAAATAAGTTCTTTTTAAATGTCTGGGTAAAAAAACAAACCCTTTTTTTCTCCTTTGAACACAAATATATTTTATTTTTTGACAGATTTATAATATTTTGGAACAGTAAACGTGTCAGGCTAAATAATTCAAATGAATTATTGAATTCTGCTGTCTTCATTGGTTTCAAAAACACAGATTTATTTACAATTTATTCAATTTACAGCATCTTTGGATGTCTTTTCTGCTGCAGATGTGTTGTCCTAAAAAAAAGTAACATTACACATACCTTAGGAACGGTATTACAGAAAATGTTGGCGGTTTCAAAACCTTGACATTTCCAAACTGCAGTATACCTTGAAAACGGTTATCATCCCATGCAAGATACTAGTATTTATTAGTATTTCTTTACTAATAGGTCCGATTTAAAAGCATAACTAGGTTTAGTTCATTAAGTTAAGTTTTATTATTAGGTTATTCCATTATTAAGATTAACAACTACTTAAAAGTCATTTGACATTGACAGCAGTGGTTTATACTATAGCCAATGGAAAAAATAAATCTTCAATTGCTAATAATATTGACCTGTATATTATCCCAGCCAAACTATAACAAATAACATTTTATTTCAATAGGAAAAGTAAAGAAATTACTGTGAAAATCCATTGCTTTGTTATGCATCATTGCATTTGTTATGCATAAATTTATCTTCAACTGTATAACATTATAATTAAAATTATTCATATAGTTACATAGTTGTTATCCTGAATACTACTTATGCTTGACTGTGCAAATCAAAAGTACTGCAGTTATTTTTTGAGCATACAGTAATGCATTACAAAAACAACATTAAAAGGAAAAATGTGTAATGTGTTGTGCAATATAAACTAAACTGGAAATTAAAATGTCTATTATCATCATGAGAATATCACTACATACTGTAGGAGTCCCAAGCATTGTGGATAAATACATAAAGATACATGTATATATTTATATATTATAAGCATGAATCCTTTTTTTATCTACATTACAGATGACTGTATGCATCTGAAAACAAACCCTGAGCAGATACAAATCAAATAAATGCAAGTTAATTAAGTGATTCAGTCAGTAAAATGCATATGTTTGAAGCTCAAAAGCCTCAGTTATAAATTCAATCTGAACTCCTGACCACTTGTTGGACTAGCATTTCGCAATGTTTATGTCATGAGGGACCCTTCCAGTAAATTAGTGAGTCAATGACAGCGTCATTCATGTACATCACTATGAAACTCTTTGTAGCTCTATTATTGTAAATTTTATAGTCTTAACAAGACTTACAATTATATAAACTTGGTAGGCCTACTTGTATTGATATTCTGTCCTAGATTTGTAGCTTATGATGTAATTAAAATATAGAAACAAACATTAAATATAAACACAAATCCAGACAAAGAGCCATAAACTCTACCGATTACCTGACTAGTTTAAAATACACGTGTGATGACAAAAGATGCTGTCCAGTAGGACTGGGCGAATAATCGAAAAGTAATCAACATTCAGAACCTATAAATCACTCAAATTTTTCCAGGATTTTTTTATTTTTCCTACCGCATGTGGAGTCACATGACCCCGCTCTGTTAAGGCTGATTAATACTTCTGCGTTTACAGCACAGGTAATGGTCAGGCACAGCCTTCGCGAGATCGTATATCTGCAAATGTAACTACACGTCGCACGTTAGCACTACATTGACGATAATTGGAAGCTGTATCAGGGAAGCCTTGAGAGGACATATTTTCTTTTATGATGTTCAATAAATAATCATAGATAGTGCTTGTTTCCTTCAATTATTTTCAAATCAAGCAATGCACCCTTCATTCAAAAATCTCTCACTTGCAATATGTGAGCATATTTACTGTACAAATCTTGTCAGTGTACTATGAGGCCAAAAAAACCCCATATAAATAATTAAAATAATCATTGATTAATTGTAACTGAGGTAAAATGTTCAATTAATCGAGATTTGATTTTAGGCCAAATCCCGCAGCCCTACTGTCCAGGGGTGCTTTCAAAAACCAGCGTTAACCAACTAAGGTCGCAAGTTGTGTTGTTACGAGCATGGTTAGTTGATTTGCCGTTTCCCAAATCCATTATTCTAATAAACATTCACAAACTGCTTCGCAAACTTGTACGCTTGCAACTACACCTCTAGAGCTGTAGTTAGAAGCATCGTTCCTGGCTGTGTTCTATTCCCAGTTATCCCCTAATGCCCTATTAATTTAGAACATTCTAACATTTAAACTTGGAATGATTAAAATATATAAAAAAAGCAATAAAGTCATCTCTTTTCGGTGTAATTTGCTTTCAAAGTATTTTTACAGTTCAGTTTTAGCGATCTTCATATTTACAGCTGCATTCCCTTCGTAGTGCACTTAGAAAACATTTATGCCATTTTGAACACAACCTCGTGGCGAAAGCTATAGGTAACCTATTATTTAAAAGCAGAATTTACGCTATGTCTCCAAACCTTGTGAAAACAAAAATATATAGCATGCGTTAATGGTTTTTATTTATAGTAGGTTATTTATTAAGAAATGCATCTGTAGCCTACTGTATATGACATGGGCCTGTTGGTTGGAACATTTCTGCAGTGGTTTGAATGTCAAATTGTAAAAGAATACTTTTACAATAAATAAAATTAAATAAAAAAAGAAATAAGCAATATCCTACTCAATAATAATAATAATAATTATTATTTTTATTAGTAGTAGTATTAGCAAGTAGAATTTTTTTTTAATTTCTTAATAAATAGCCTATTGTAAATTACAACCTTTAATGATTTATATGATTTATACATGAGATTAGAATACATGTTAGCCAAGTGGTTTTATAAGGAATATTCTCAATATTTGTAAAGAAAACATATATAGGTCCTATGTGTTGTTTACTTACATTTCAGTTATTATGAAAAATGAGTGCATCTTTTTACCAAAACTATAATTGGATTTTTTTTTTTAAATGCGTGTTTGCGTAAAACAATAAAATTTGCACAAAAAATTGTGTTTTTTACTAAAGAAGTAGTTAACCCACCCTGTCTAGAGCGGCATTATGGAGATTTTATGGTATAACTAATGTGGTTCAAACGAAGAATCTGCGATAAAGCTACTACAATTTTGGGAAACACTCGTCACCATTTCTCAAACGAATTTGCCTGAATTTTTTCCTTTCACAATAAATATGATATTTATCCATTAGTAAAATAAAGCTCACAACATCAGTAAAAGAACACTGTAAATCGCATTTGTAAAAGAAAATATCTTCTAGAGCAGGAGTGCCCAAACCTTTTCTTATGAAGGGCCAAAGCTAAACTTGAGGCTGATGGGCCGGAGGTAAATATACCAAACTGTAAAGTTGTCAATGTGATTTCCTAATTTATTATTATAATTCATTACATAATTTATTATATAATTTAATTTATTATATAATTTATTACATTTAAAATACTTTAATTGTATTGATAATTATTCATTTTTGTACATTTTATGATGAACATCTTACAATAACAAAAATAAACAATCTCATTTATAACACTAAAAAATAGACTTTGCCTTTATTCTCTTGCTGATATCCTCTGCAATGTCCGCTATCCATCAAGTGAATGTGTTTATTTATTATTTAAATCTGATTCACTCACTACATTTAATTAAAACATTTAATTTCAGATTGTTTTTTTAGTTTTTTTAGTGGCTAGACAGTAAAAAAACAAAAGTTATGTTAAATTAAAAATGACAATCTCTGTTAAAGTAATTCCTCCCACATTTCTCCATCATCCTCCCTCACTTCTCAGATGGGATGGAGGGACAAATCAAAGGTTATCATGGGCCAACCTTTGTCTGCAGGCCCTAGATTGGGCATCTGTTTCAGAACAAAAGGGGAGACTGAAATAATCTTTAATAAAAGCCATGTATAAACGCCAAACCAAAATTTAAAAGGAAATTCACAAGAAAAAAAAAGTGATCAAGTGTTTCTGGAAGATTTGAACAAAAGCTACATGTCAACATCAAAGTTGCATCTTTTTTGAATAACCTCAAAGTTTTATATTTGTACTTCGCTCATTATTGAATAGTGACAACTAATGACACGCTTTCTATATAATATTGGGTCTGAAATGGCATGTAGGAATGACTTCAAAACAACATTAATACTATTTAATAAACAGTGTGTGAACAATGTTGTACTTTAATAGTCATTGGTCGATAATATGACATATTTGACTTTAATTAAATTATATATTGAAGAGAAACCCAGAATGTGCAAATATAAATCCAACTCCACCTCAATGTTATGTATCAATTGTTGACTAGTGTGTGACAAGTTGAAACTTGTGATAACACTCACCTGACTGGCTTTGTAAAACTGTTTCTTCAGTCCGGCGACAGACATCTTTGCGTTTGATCCTGTCTTTGTCACAAATGTCGGTGTAATGTTAGATCAATAGTTAAAAACAAAAACAGAGAGCGTTTGAAAAACTGTGAGAAAACTCTCGCAATTCCTTCTTCCTGCTCAGACTAGAGTTTGAACCTGCAGTGCACGTCACACCCCATCATCTATACCGCGACGCGACGCAACTAGAACGCTCATATACACGCGTCGCGTATGATGGAAGATTTCTGATTGGTCGGCTGCTTGCCAACGTCAGGATGCGTGGCTCCCTTTGCGCGCTGTTTCTCAGCAATTTCAGCAATAAAGGCGTGACTTATTTAAATGTATTTTATAATGTGTTTAAATATATGTTGTTTATATTAGTGTACATGCACTTATGGTTCTCTGGTAACAGAAAAAGTTAAAATGTATGCAAAATTATATGATCCGATTGGTCGCTTGAGTGCGTCGCGTTGCTTGAAACTCTGCAGCTTCCGGGTTTAACTTTCTCTGCTAGTGTTTACATTTATTTAACCACTTATAGTTATTAGTGTTGCTAAAATAATGCTTTGACACTCAAACAAAGACACAAAAAAGAAGTGAAAACCTTAGAATATATGAATTTACTTCAAATGTCCTTTAAACTACTGTATATAATATATAAACACTTTGTGCTACATAATATATATTAACACACTAACGTTTATGAAAATATTATGTCTAAATTAGAGGCTATGGATGAAATAATATTCACTTTCATTCATATAAACTGATTTATTTACATATGGTACAAATCCTGACCTGTATTTATTAAATTATGCAAAATATAATGTTACAATAAAGTCAATTTCAGTGTCTGTCTTCTGAAATCACAGTTGAAGATGTATTAACAAATTAAGTACTGAACAAAATAGTAATATATACAATTTTAAGCCTATCTTACACTTAAAACATGGAAAAATAACAACTATTTTCACATTGCTTTCCCTAAAAGGTAGCATATTTAGTTACTTTTTTAAAAAGGTGACTTAAGATTGTAATGTCTTACTTTCCCCCCATACTGCAGATCAATATACACAATTTTACACAGAACTGTGCAAAATGTCTTGTAATTAAATAAATTAATTCATTTTCCTTTGACTTGGTCCCTTTTTTCATTAGGAGTCGCCACAGCGGGATGAACCACACCCTATTCCATCATATGGTTTACACAGCGGATGCCCCACCAGCACTGGAAAAACACTCTCAAATTCACACACATACACTAAGGCCAATTTAGTTACTCCAATACTGCATGTATTTGGACTTGTGGGAGAAACTGTTGCACCTGCGGAGGAAACCCACACCAACACGGGAAAACATGCAAACACAGAAATGCCAACTAACTCAAACCAGTGACCTTCTTGCTATGAGGCGACAGTGCTAACCACTGAAACCATGTCGCCCTAAATTGTAATTTAAACTATATAATATATAAACACTATACGTATTTTATGCTAGATAAAATATCTTCACACGCTAACGTTTATGAAGATATTATGTCTAAATAGGCTGTGGATAATGATATAATATTATGATAATGTTTACTTTGGGGCAGCTCGATGGTGCAGTGGATAGCACTTTCACCTCACAGCAGGAAGGTCGCTGGTTCAAGCTTTGGCTAGGTCAGTTTGCATTTCTGTGTGGAATTTGCATGTTCTCCCTGTGTTTGCGTGGGTTTCTTCCGGGTGCTCCGGTTTCCCCCACAGTCCAATGACATGCGCTATAGGTGAACTGAATAAACTAAATTAGCCGTAGTGTATGAGTGTATCCCAGTGATGGGTTGCAGCTGGAAGGGCATCCATGGCATAAAACATATGCTGGATAAGTTAGTGGCTCATTCTGCATGTGGTGACCCCTGATTAAAGGGACTAAGCCGAATAGAAAATCTATAATTAAATGTTTACTTTTATTCAGAAAAACCTAAATATTTGCATACAGTACTAATAAAATACAATATATTCTGACCTATACACTGTAAAACTCAAAAAGTTAAGATAACTTAAACCATTTAAGTTAATAAACTACTGTAATCCTAATGAGTACTGTGGACTTAATCCATTTGAGTAAACGAAGCAATTTGAGCACAGTAAAACCCAATAAATGAAGAGAACTCAAACCAACTGAGTACTGTAAAACCCAATAAGTTAAGGCAACTCAAACCGTTTGAGGAAACCGAATACAACAAAGCATTTGAGTTAAAAAACTAATCTATGAGTACTGCGAACTTACTCCATTTATGTTGAAGTAATGAAATATTTAATTAACTCATAAACACTGAGTTTAAAACTCTTTTCAATTGAGTAGAATTAACTTTTAGTCAATTTTGAGTGTTTGATAACACATTTCATTTGATAAAGTTGACTGTTGGGTTTAACAGTGTACTTATTAAAATATGGAAAATATATTGTTACAACAGTCAACTAAATTTCAGTGTGACAGTCATTAATTTCCCAAGATACAATAGACATAGTAATATATACAATTTTAAGTCCATCTTACTCTAAAAAAAAAGCAAAATAACTATTTTCACATTACTTTTCTTAAAAAGTCCTGTGAAGAGACAATGCCAACCACTCCTAGAGGTCTCCATAATCCTGTACCAGGCTGTATCCTGAGCAACTGCTGTATGAAATGTGCTATATAAATAAACTTGCCTTGCCTTGCCTTGTAGCAGGCTTGAAGGAGTGGAGAGCATGAGACCCCAGTAACAGATGAGTCTCCATAATAATCATGTGGGCCCACCTGAACACCCGCCAGTGACCTACTTATACTTGCAGCTTCTCCATGATTGACGTCCAGCATTCTCCAGCCCGGAGCGTAGACGGCAGCTGTGCACAGGAAGTTTGGCCAGAGGAGAAATGGTCGTGCCCAACTGAGCCTGGTTTCTCTCATGTTTTTTTTTTCTTCACTTTCGTCATGTGGTTAAGCTTGTTGCTCGCCAACGGCTTGCTTGGTTTGGGACTTGTGGAGCTGCGCATCGATGGATTTGCTCTTCAGTGTTTGAACTTTCAGCAGTGAAAATTAAACCACATGGAACTGAACTAAACTGAACTTCAACTCTGAAAACTGCACTGAAACAGTTTCAGTTCACTAGAACTTCTATGTTAAGTTGTTTTGACACAATCTACATTGTAAAAGCGCTATAGAAATAAACATGAATTGAATTAGGAAGTAGCACATTTAGTTACTTTAAAAAAATTGTGAATAATATATGACTTTTTACTGCAGACCAATGCAAAATTTTACAAAAGAACTGCAAAAATTCTTCAGTAATTCAATAAATTTTAACAACAGAATCAAAATAACTCAACGAAAAACAAATCACAAGAGGCGGCGTTTCTTTTTAAAGAATAAAATCCATCTTTAGTCTTTATTTATTTATTCATACTCCGTGTCTTATAATTCAGGTTGAAAGAACCTGTAATAGTACATTAGCAGAAAGAGGAAAGGTCTTTGACACTTTGTGGTTGACATTCACAAAAAAAAAATATATATATATTTAAATATAGCTACAGGACACAGTGATCAAGAATACGGGTCTCCTATTCGGTGCAAAGTGTGTGCGTTATGTATGTGAACGTGTGTGTGTAATCGGCAGAGGATACTGGTGACCAGCAATCTCCCTGAGAATAAATCGTCTTTTTGTGTGTGTGTGAAACACACACGCAAACATCTCTTCTATGAAAAGACAAAAGAATAAACATGGATTCGTAGATACAAACGGGTGACTGGATGAGACGAACACAATCTGAGGAAGGCATGCGTCAAAGGCCTAGAGGTGGGGATTGTCAAAACAACACATCGAAAAAAGCACATCACACAGACAGAAGTCCCATATTTCTCATTCTTCTGAACCGAGGGCAGGCCACGTGTCTTGACGAGAGCGGTTTATAATGACAAAAGGCAAATTTCCTCTTGTTCGTTAAAAAGCTGAGACACGTTTCACCTTTCGAACAGAATACAAGCTCATTCACTCATTGGGAATTGTGAAAAACAGTGTGTTGGATGTTTAGTTGTACTATAAACAACACCGTGAACCTGGAAAAATCTGATGCACAGAAAACAGCATGGAAGGAAGCGGTCCGGACCACAGAAATAGACAAGAGAGGTGATCAACAATATACAAAATAATACAACAGAAAACTACAGCCGTGCTCCAGCAAGAGTGGCGTTAATCTCTTATGTTTTGCTCTCCTTTTTTTGTCATCCTCCAGTTTGTGAAGTCCACCAGACTGAACAAGAGTCTTTTTTCTCATCATGCCCAGCTGAAATAACCGTCCGTGTCCTGTGAAAGTTGGATCCGGAGTAGCTCCACAACGAAATGGGCAAAAATAAGTCCGATGCCATTTCGTTTCTTTCCATTTGGATGTCCTGGAGGAACTCAAAAGCCGGCTGAGTAAAAGTCCTGGCTCATTTGAGTTTCTTTTACATTCCCATCTCTCTTCATGTCCTGCTCCACATGTCTTTCTCTCTCTTTCTAGACTAAATATACTCGTTTATTTACATTCCTATTCAAAATAATCTTTTAGAAATGTCCATCGAAATTGAACGAACATCTATTTGTTTCTTAATCTAAAGTGGCATTTACAAGGGAAGGGGGATGTGGGATTGAGGTTTCTCATTGCATTCAAATGGCAAAAAAACTATTTAAACTAAATAAAATAAAATAAGGTGCAGCACCGAACACTTTCAAAATGTGCCTGAGCAAATAAGAGCATGTGTGGGTGGAATTACCGCGACAGTTCAATACAGTCATGCCGAAGTCTGCGAACATCTTATATAGCTATGGAGGAAGAGAATTAAAGAGACCGTTTGGAAATAGTTTGTTTCTCTGGACTTTCAATTTACAGGTGTGTGTTTGAGTTCAATCAAATCTTTGTTCAGCAACTAATTTTTTCCCAGATATAAAAACAAATAAAATAGTTTGTTTCTCTGGACTTGCAATTGACAGTTGTATTTGAATACATTTCCATGCGTTTTGATGACTTTTTTTGTTCTTCAACATTTTTTTTTCCAATGTAAAAACAAATAAAATTGTTTGTTTCTATGGACTATCCATAAATACGGTTTATATGAAATGTCTATACAAAATAAAGAACTAGATTAATTTTGGTCAACGAACATTGACAAATGGTTAAAATACAACAACAAAAATGGCATGTTTTACACTCAAAAAAGTTACTTTTACTACTGCTTGTTCAAACTACTTATATGAAATGAGTTGAAACAACAAAATCTTTAAGTTTTTTTGGGACAACTTAATAGTTTTATGTTCAATCCTAATTTTCCTAAATTTAAAAACAAATAAAATAGTTTGTTTCTCTGGACTTAAATAAATAAGGTCTTAATGAAAAGACTATCAAATAAAGGACTAAAATATGAAAAATATATAAAATTAAGGACTAAATAAATTTGGACATAAATTGACAAATGGTCAAAAAAAAAAGCCATGTTTTACACTCAAAAAAGTGATCTTTCCAACTTGTTTAAACTATTTATTTAAAATGAATTAAAACAACACAACCCCTAAGTTTTTTTTTTGGGACAGCCTTATAGTTTTATGTTCAATCCACAAAAACATTTTTTTTTCCAAATGTAAAAACAAAACAGATAGTATATTTCTCTGGACTTCAAAAAATAAAGTTTATATGAAAGGACTATATGGACTATATGGACTAATATATATATATAAAATAAAGGACTAAATAAATTTGGACATCAATTGACAAATCGAAAAAAAAAAAACCAACAAAAACGGCACTCAAAAAAGTGACTTTTACTACCTCCTCAAACTACTTAATTAAATTGAGTTGAAACAACACAATCTTTGAGTTTTTTGGGGGGCAACGTAATAGTTTTATGTTCACTTAAATTTGTAAAAACTGTTAGGTTTACTTGGCACAACATGAAGGAATTGCGCAGTACCCTGCATTTTTAAATGTAAGACGTTTATATAATTTTTTAGACAATGCAATACCAGTGTTTTAACTTATAAAATATATATATAGAATATATATATAGTATATATAGTATGTATTTAATATTTACTTAGACAGTTTTATTCAAAGCGACTGATAAGTGATTAATCCCTGTAAACTTTTTAAAGTTTGGAAGAAATGTCAGATGTTTCGAGTGTGTATTTACTGACGCATTTTTTGTTGTTGTTGTTGTCAATGGAAGTGCTGCGTTTTTTTAAACGGTACTGAGTTTGTTTAACCAAAGACTCTAGAATACACAAGACGTGTCACTCGTATAGTTTTGAATGGGGGAAAAGTGTACCGGTCAATACAGCAAATGAAGCCTTGCCTACTAGTACAAGAGCCAAAAGACTGATAATATTCTGGGCAGAAGCACGAAGCAGATGTGAGTTTCTGCAGATTTTGTGTGACTCAAACATTTAGAAATGAAATTAAAGAGACAGTTGTTGTCTAATTTGATTGTTGATTCCTAATATAAAATTTAACCGTGAGCTTGGCAATCAATATTGGAGAATTCGATGTTCCCCATTCAAAAAGAATGTCCGATCATACTGACAGAGAGGCATTTCAAAGATGGCTGTCGAGTGAAAAGACTTGCCTCAAAGGGACTTTGATTTTAAGTGCTGAGTGCTTTTGCGCCATTTATTAAATACTAAGAGCTGAACATTTTTAGAAAATTGCTGCTATTTTCATCTGCGTAAAAAACGCTTCAGTGGACACGTGCCCTTACAATTAAACAAATATTAACATTTTAGTCATAACACATACCCAATGAACCAAATACATCCAGAGAAATTGACCATTTCAAAGTGATCTCTTGCTTTTTTCTCTCTCCATAACCATCTATAACTGTATTCTCTTCTGTAATTAATAAAAATGCACCGTTAAGCGCTTTTGCAGTGAGAACTTGTATGCTTGAGTTTAATACTGTAACAAGTTTTGTTGAGGTATGAGGTATGAGATCATGCAAATACCTGCTGAAGTGAGGTCTGTGTGGTTTTCGTAGCTTTTTTTGTTTGTTTTTGTAACAAAAGGTGTTCACAAAAGTTTGGTCATGACCGCACAATTGAACTGTTCATCTGGTTTTGATGGTCAAAAAACTGACTTCTATTGCACATTAGAAAACAGTTTAGCACACTTATGATTTCTGGTTCGTTTAAATAGCACTGAAGGAACATTCCAGGTTAAACACAAGCTAAAATGAGGTATAATGAAGAACTACACTGTAAAAAGCCATTAGTTACTTTACTTTTAAAAAGTGAGTGAACTCATTACCTTAAAAGCAACAAGTTGATTTCACTTAGTCAGTAAACCCACTGACTTAACTTTTATAATTATGCATATAGTTTGTTAACTATATAGTTATAAGGCGACGAGTGTGCTCTTTTTTAAAAGTAAAGTCAACTAATCACTTTTTACAGTGTACAAGGGCTTAGCTGCCCAATAGACTTTCAACTGTAAGTGCATGTCTATCAATATATGATTGTTTTTTAGGCTTTTATACATGTATCTTGTATTTATTTTTCTATACGTTCGTAGGTTTAGACTACACAATATCAGTCCTATTTTGGCACAATCCATTTCAATGTTGGTTTTGTGGCGATTCGTAAACATCAATAGGCATTGAGACTGGTTCTTGTATAGTTTGGCCTAATTTGATAAAAGAAAAAAATTAAAACAGATTTTGTGTCTGAGACGATTCAATACGTCCTCAAAAATTGCCAACTTTATCATTGTTTGGTCGCGTTTCCAAATTGTAAGTAAATTTTTCTGTCTTAAATCTTTTAGTTGAATCAAATGAACTCTAGTCATCTCAACTTACATCAAACAAACTGACTAAAACATGAGGCTAAACTTTGTATGACTTAAAAGAAAATAGTTGAAACCTGATTAACATATTAAAATAGGTTAAAGCAACTTTTCTCATTACATGTTTAACATTGCATGAAGGAGTTTGCTGTGAAATTGACCAATAGGAGAACAGAATCTCATTAGTTTAGCTTTAAAACATGGCAAAACTAAAGAGAGGCAATGGAAATGATGCAAAAGCAACAACACTCCTGCTTTTACGCCTTTACTGCTTCTCTTCAGCCAGTAGAAAACAAACTGCTTTGGTTGTCATTGTTTTTTTTTTTGCTCATATTTCCACATAACGCTAGTTCTGTCTGCTTGATGACATCATGCATGTCATTAGAGACAGCAAGCAATGATTGGTCAGAAAGCCTCATGTTTCTTGCTCAAGAATTTTAGGAACGAGTCAAAACAATATTATGACATAAGAAATGTATGAAAGAAAAATATTGTGTAGTCTGAAGCGATACTTCACAATAAATTAATACATTTTTTCCCTAATCATATTTGAAGACATTATTCAAAATAAATTGTTTAAACTACTTAAATATTTTCAAAATGTATTTTAAAAATGTAAAAGTAAATTATTATTATTATTGTATTAATCAACATTAAAAATGGACAACTTAACTTGTATTTAACATAGAATGTTCCTATTAAATAGCTCTGGTAACATTGGTCCCTTCGTTTTTAACATTCTGGGCACTTTTGTTTCTTTGTTTCAGAGCGGATTGTCATAAAGTCTCATAATGCATATCGCAAGACCAAAAGTGCATTATAGTACATTCGGTCTCAAATCAAAAATAAGTGCTTTTGTCTCGGGGGATACATTCATGATTCGCCTGAGGGTGAAAAAACGAGGGAAGAGGGAGGGGAAAAAAAAAGCGATATAAGTGCTTAAAGAGCGATTCACCGGGAAGGGACGTGTGACAGTCACCTAGCATGTTGTAAGTGCTTTGTATCAAATAAAAATCAAATAAAAAGCGTTGTGCTCTCCTGAATGTTCACGTGGAAGAAAGTTTGATCCTGAAATTCTTCATTTATAAAACCTCCATTATAAAAAAAAACAATGTACAGATGCAGGAATAGTGGCATGCTTAGACATCAACATGTTGCTTACATCTGTACACAAACGGTCATTCAGGAGTGTTTCCATGAAATAAAAAAACAGATCTGAGAGCACAACTCCAGGAATAATCTACAGTTGAAGTTTGAATTATTAGCCCTCCTGTGTATATTTCTTCCCAATTTTGGTTTAGCGGAAAGAAGATTTTTTTCAACACATTTCTAAACATAATGGTTTAATAACTAATTTCAATTTTATCTTTGTCATGATGACAGTACATGATATTTGACTAGATATTTTTTCAAGATACTACTATTCAGCTTAAAGTGCAATTAAGGTGTACTAACGTTAGGTCCAGTTGTCTTGAACCAGACAGAAGTGCGCTTCTGCCCCCTCCCCTCTCCCTTGAAGGCCTGCACTCACACTGCATTTTTACCTTCCGAGCCCGAGCACGCTTAGGACATCAATGACGCAACTTCAGTTAAACAGGAAGAGAAGCGCTCTCGCTCAGCAAACTAGACATTGTTTTAGTTCATAGGTCTCAAACTTGATGCCTGGAGAGCCGCAGATCTGCACAGTTTTCCTCCAACCCTTATCAAATTCAGCTGATCCAACTGATCAAGGTGTTCAAAACTAATAGAAGCCATTAAGCAGGTGTGAGTTGGATGTGGTTGGAGCTAAAATCTGCAGAGCTGCAGCTCTCCAGGATTGAGTTTGCTTTAGATATATGGTTGCATATTATTTTATCGTTTAAGACGCAGTGACTCAGTCAAATATTTTGCTCAACAGATCCACAATTTTTAATGCTCATAAATGAATTAGGTTTGCTGGTGCAGTAAGGGGATTGCGTCTTAAATAAACTATAACAGTTTGCCTTCATTGAAAAGTAAGAATGATTAATAAATCCATATGAAGCAGTCCCTTAAAAGGGACGTCACATCTTCAGTTTCGTGCTCAGGCATGCGCTGTGTACAGTGCCTGAGCCCAACCAAACCGCGCTTTAGCTCACCTTATCTAACCGGACCAGGGCAGCCACCCAAATCGAGCACAGGCACGCTACATGCCTCATTCACACTAGCAGCGACTTTATAGCTGCCTGTCGCTCTGGGTGGTGATCTGCTGCAAACGCAGGTCTGTGTAGGTCTACAGCACGGAGAATACAACTGGCCTCTGAGCAAGCTGAGAGAAGATCACGTGAGCTCTAATGTTGCTCAAGAGAGTCGCTCTTCATTTGCATGAAGTTGAAGGATTTTCAACCGCTCTCAAATCGCTCGACACGGTTGTCAACGGTTGCTGTCGCTGGCATAGACAGAGGTCTCTCCATCGAAATGAACGGTCGCTTTGTTTTGTCGCTGCGAGTCACTCGTAGTGTGAATGAGGCTTCACACTTGTTAAACGTGCCCAGGCATGGTTCGAATAGCCTAGTGTGAGTACACTCTTAAAGACTTAACTAGGTTAATTAGGAAAGTTAGGGTAATTGGGCAAATCTTTGCATAATGATGATTTGTTCTGTAGACAATCGAAAACAAATTAAGGCGACTGATAATTTTGATCTTAAAAGGTCTTTTACCAAATTAAAATCTGCTTTTTGTCTAGCCGAAATAAAACAAATAAGACTTTCTCCAGAAGAAAAAAATATAATAGGAAATACTGTGAAAAATACTTTGCTCTGATGAACATCACTTCGGAAATGTTTGAAAAAACTGACAGAAAGGCTGATAATTGTGACTTCAACTGTACATACGAGTTTGTATAGGAATCTGAAACACTTGATTGGCCCCTGTTGTAGTGTAGTGAATGAGTTTCTGCTGGTAGTTTTTAACAGTGTAATAGATTCTCCCTGGAGCTTTTTTTAAATGCTGTTTTTACAGATAATGTCCTCTCATGTGTTCACACATGCTCTTTACTTCCCCTTCTCTCACTCTGATTCTCTCTCCCTCACTCTCTCACTCTTTCTAACTGTTAGTGGAGTCTGGGAAGTTGATCTCGCTGCCGAACACTTCCCTGTACAGAGGAGGGAAACTGTAGGCTGTCTCTGGATGAACCAGGCGGAAGAACTCCAGCTTGTCAATATGCAGGTTACAGATCGACTTCATCTGCGGGAGTTTGGACACCATCTGCGAACACGGGGAAATGAGAGTGTCATTATGATGGACACAATGAAGATAAACTGTTGGATGATTTAAAGGGGACCTAATATGCACTTTTATAAAGGGTTTAAACACAATTGTGTGGCAACAGTGTGTGAATCTAGCCAGCCTGTAAAGGTGAAAATTAATGAACTATTTTTTATAATCACATTTGATAAAACTATTTGAAAAAACACTTTGATTGAAATTCTCCCTTTGTACATGGAATCTTATGCTTATCTATGCAGTTTCAAAGGTAATGTGTTATTTTAATTTCTACATTATAGTATAACTGATGAGGAGAAGAAGTGTTTCTGATTCAAAATGTTGTTAGTAATTATGCATTATTACACGCAACTGAACCAAAACCTAACCCTTACCCAACCTATAAATGTGTATTAGATGCATATAGTTAATTTGTATTGCACAGTACTTGTCAGGTCATTTTATTTCTTTCGTGCTTCATGGAATGCAAATTGTGTCCAAGTAGCTTTACAGAGACATGGACTTGTAGTCATGAAACAAGGAGACAGTATAATAAAGTGTAAGTAAATACTTGTATCCTGAATTAGGGTTTCTGCTGCTTTTATGAGGGTAAACTGAAGAGTTTTAAAAGACCTTTTAACTAAAGAAAATCTAAATATATATCTATATAAAATAAAAAAAAAATTGAAGGAAAAACAATACAGCAATGTGTTGAGAACTACATATAATGTCCAGGAAGCACATGAAGAGTTGTATTTATAACAACATTTTAAAGTAAAAATATGAAC
>NC_141022.1:52712500-52797500 GCF_052040795.2 Danio rerio | reverse complement strand
CAGTTAGATAATTTAGGGGGGCTAAAAATTCTGACTTCAACTGTATATATATATATATATATATATATATATATATATATATATATATATATATATATATATATATATATATATATATATATATATATATATATATATACAGTTGAAGTCAGAATTATTAGCCCCCCTAAATTATCTAATTGCTTGTTTATTTTTTCCCCCAATTTCTGTTTAATAGAGAGAAGATTTTTTTAACACATTTCTAAACATAATAATTTTAATAACTCATTTCTAATAACTGATTTATTTTATCTATACCATGATGACTGTAAATAATATTTGACTAGATATTTTTCAAAACACTTCTATCCAGCTTAAAGTGACATTTAAAGGCTTAACTAGGTTAATTAAGTTAACTAGGCAGGTTAGGGAAATTAGGCAAGTTATTGTATAACAGTGGTTTGTTCTGTAGATTATCAAGAAAAAATATAGCTTAAAGGGGGTAATAATTTTGTCCCTAAAAAGGTTCATAAAAAATTCAAAACGGCTTTTATTCTAGCCGACATAAAACAAATAAGACTTTCTCCAGAAGAAAAAATATTATCAGACATCAACAGACTTCAACTGTACATACACATACAGTACACTTTGAACAATCTTAGGGTATATTAATTAATCCAAAATACAATTAATCTTAAACACATCTAATTTTCTTTCTAATAACTACCTAAAAGACAAAAATAAACTCAATAAGTCTTTTGTTTTGTGAGTTGGTATGTAAAAAAAATAAAAAAAATAAAAAAATCAGGCATTGCATGAACATCAAAGAGTATAATCTGAAAGACACTATAAAACGCTATCAGTTTCGTCATTAAAACCTGGAAATCTGAAGCTTTTTCATGACAGCGGTGGTTTGGCCTCAGAGGATTTGCTTGCGACCCCTCTCAATTTTCCCTTCTTCTGCTTTCAATAGGCCTCCAACAATGCGTGTATTGCCACTTAAATGAGATGAAACAATGAATAAATGTAATTAAGACATCCCTCAGGATGACGGAAGTGTAGGAGATGAAAAACTAATTGAAAGAACTTTAGATGCCTTTGGTGAAAAGTTCCAAAATTAATAGCGGCCTTTTGAGGGTTTAAATTCATAGAGCAGTAATGAATCTCAATGGCATTACAGAGAAAACGAGCGACTCTATCAGTCCATTAGCACAACATACACACACGCGCACACGCACACGCACACGCGCGCACACACACACACACACACACACACACACACACACACACACACACACACACACACACACACACACACACACACACACACACACACACACACACACACACACACACACACACACACACGTTTATCCACCACACACATAAATAAAAGAACACTGTCAAACACATTACTTTCAATAGGCAATGGCTATACTGTATTGTACACAGTGCTGCAAAGACAAAACAGCACAATTACTTGAGGTTAAATATTTAAAGCAGTCACCAACCCTAAGTTAAACTTTTGTGAATGTCTCCTCAAACCTTAAATTCAATTAAAGTTCATTTGTATATCGATTTTCACAATAGTTATTGTTTCCAAGTAGCAAATTGAGAAAAGTTAAGGTTATTAGTTACTATAGCTTTATTAGTACTAACTCTATATCTATCTATAATGTGGAAGTGAATATAATAAATGCTTTTGGGTGTGATGTTGACATAAACCCAATATAGTCATGTTAGCACCTATAATTTTAGATTCTGGATCCAAAAAATACTTTGGACCTATTTCATATCATCTTTCTGACCCTTAGAATTAACCTGAGTGTTTTTGCTAATGTACCTCTCTATTTAAATGACTATATTTGTGCTTTATAATTGTTTACACTAAAATGTGTGCACTTTGGTTGTTAATGTTTCTTAGAACACTATTTTAAGGCAAGCAAAAATATAAAGTATATACACAGAGTGGGGGGAAATAAGTTTTGAACATGTCACAATTGTTCTCAGAAAACATATTTCTAAAGGTGCTGTTGACTTAAAATTTTAACCAGATGTTGATAACAATCAAAGAAATCTATATATACAAAGAAAACAAAACTAATTAGATTACAAATGAAGTTATGTATAATAAAATGAAATGACGCAGGGAAAAAGTATTGAACACATGAAGAAAGGAAGGTGTAGAAAGGCAGTGAAAGCCCAGACAGCAGCTGAAATCTCTCAGTAGTTCTTCAGCAACCCTCTGCCCTTCCTCCCTGTAAATGAATATCAGCTGCTTCAGTCCAACATCTACATTAGCAGGAAGATGAAGATGAAACCAGGGTGGACATTTCAGCAAAACACTTATCCAAAACACAGCCAAGGAAACTCACAAAAGCTTTCAGAGAAAGAAAATCAAGCTGTAGAATGGCCCACCCAATCACCTGACTCCAATCCAATAGAAAATACAAAATAAAGATCAGATTTGATAGACGAGACCCACAGAACCATCAAGGTTTTTACATGCTGTTGAAAGCTCACACCTGAACAATGCATGTGACTTTATTTGCTACAAGAGAGACAACTTTAAGCCGCAAAAATGTCTTCAAAAAATAAAAATAAAAAGACAAACAGGTTTGAACAAGTGAAGATTAAGTGAATGATGAGAGAATTTTAAGTTTTGGGCAAACTATATCTTTAAATCTTTTGAATTTGTCAGATTTTCAGTGAATATTAAATCACTGAAATAACTGCAGCTTATTTAGTATTTATTTATATGTTTAACTTCAAACTAAAATAATTATCTGATTACTTTTCACATTAAAGGACACCTACTGTAGCTTACCCCTTTTTCCAGATTTAATATAAGTCTTTTGTGTCTTCAGAATGTGTCTGTAAAGTTTCAGCTCAAAACACCCATCAGATTATTTATCATAGCTTTCTAAAGTTTCTGTTTTATAGCTTTTAACAGCTTGTTGCTGTTTTCTTGTACTGGGCCTTTAAGGCTAGTCCTCCCCGCCCATCGTTCGCAGGTGCCTGTCAGTGTGCTTCACTCCGCCCTGTGGGAGGAAACCGCAGGACCCGGGAAAAACTCAGGCGAGCACTGGAAGACATGAGCTCCACACAGAAATGCCGACTGACCGGGTAGAGACCTGAATCAGAGGCATTCTTGCTGTGAGGCCACAGTGCTATCCACTGGGCCGCTGTGCTGCCCCATAGAGAAAAAGAGGAGGAGAGGGGGTGGAAGGGGGATTCTTCAAGAAGAAGATGACTACACGTTAAGATGGTTGGTTATTTATCCTTTAAGAATCATCTGATTGGTGGTTCGTACAATAGTTTGACTCGGTGCCAGCCGTGTCAATCATAAGCACGTGATCCTTTCGAAACTAGTTTATAAATAAACTTTACTTCACATTAGACAAATTGGTCAACATCCTCCAACCCTAGTGTCCATGTAAACCAGGGGTGTCCAAACTACAGCCTGCGGGCCATCTGCGGCCCGCAATCTGTTTTGTGGCGGTCCGCGAGGCTTTTTATAAATATCAATAGAATCTGGCCCGCTATACAAAAATGAATGTAATTCAACAAATAACCACCAAGTGACGCTATCACATGCATTCAATTAATCAATCTATCTATCTATCTATCTATCTATCTATCTATCTATCTATCTATCTATCTATCTATCTATCTATCTATCTATCTATCTATCTATCTATCTATCTATCTATCCATCTATCTATCTGTCTATCTATCTATATATCTATCTATATATCCATATATATATATATCTATCTATCTATATATATATATATATATATATATATATATATATATATATATATATATATAGTCAGAATTATTAGCCCTTCTTTTTTAAATATTTCCCAAATGATGTTTAACAGAGCAAGGACATTTTCACAATATGTCTGATTATATTTTTTCTTCTGGAGAAAGATTTATTTGTTTTATTTCGGCTAGAATAAAAGCAGTTTTTAATTTTTTATGAACCATTTTAAGGTATGAACCATTAAACAAAATTATTAGCCCCTTAAGTCTTCAGAACAAACCATTGTTATAAAATAACTGGCCTAATTACCTTAACTTGACTAGTTAACTTAATTAACCTAGTTAAGCCTTTATATGTCACTTTAAGCTGTATAGAAGTGTCTTAAAAAATATCTAGTCAAATATTATTTACTGTCATCATGGCAAAGATAAAATAAATGAGTTATTAGAAATGAGTTATTAAAACTATTATGTTTAGAAATGTGTGGAAAAAAAATATATATCTAATTTATATTTAGATACATTTATATTTATATATGATCCTATATTTAAACAGAAATTGGGGAAAAAATAAACAGGGGGGCTAATAATTTTGTTTAACTGTATATATATATATATATATATATGTGTGTGTCGGTTTGACGTATGTAAAATTTGGCCCGCGACAATGTTTTTTTTTTTTTTTTTTTTTGCATCTGGCCCTCGGCCCAAAAAGTTTGGACGCCCCTGATGTAAACAAACTCACTGTTAAGAATTATGATATAGCATAGAAAATAGTCAGATTAATTAAAACTATGTATAGATATGAACCTTAAACATGTTTTAACTACATAAGCACAAGTCTTTACTTTTCAAAAATACAAAAGAAAAAAATTTCAATTTATCAATCAGCTCACTTTAAATGTCGCTTAAATGATATTCTGTATTTTAGAAAAAAAAACAAAAAAAAAAACAATACTTTTGTGGTAACAGTTCTAGATTTTGCATCACGCAAGAAAAGCATTCATTTGAAACAAAAACCTCACAGGATATAAACGTCTACAGTATGCTGTCATTCTGAACCACTTTAATGCATTCTCACAGCAGATCTTCAAAAGAAAAGAGACCTTTGAACGTTCCAGTCGCCATCAAACTACTTTACTTCAAAAGAGCCAAGAAAAGCTGTTCTTCCGTGTTATGACCTCTTTAGGTTAAAAACTAAATCTGATTCAACAAAAATGTGTGTGTGCATGTGTGTGTTTACAGGCTGTTTATAAGGGGCAGTAAAAGGACAAAAGAGCTGGTGGGCACACAGAGCCACTAAATGCTTCACTCTGACTCCCAAAGAAACCCTTCATTGTCTTGAGTCTTCAAAACTCCCTCTAATCTCCTTGATCCCCCCAGTCTGAACCCCTGTGCCCGAAGCAAAGGTCAAAGGTCAGGATAGGGCAACATAGAACACGTCTCTAGTACAGAACACGTCTGTAATTCGGTTTACAGAGGTCGTGACCGAGCCACAGACACATTAAGTTTTGTGATAGCTATAAATTAAACCTAATAGGCAGTGATACCACCTCAATTGTTCCTTATTAATGAAACACACACAAACACCTCACAAACTCTCTCGCCTTCCTTTCTCCCTCAAACACAATAACACAAGAACGGTCCAAGTCTTTGTTGGCAGGCTGACGGTGCTAACAGTTAAAATGAAACAGCGGTCAGAGACACAGCGGATGGAAATCCTTCAGAGAAACCCATCCAAAGCTAATGAGGTCTGGGACTTTTAAGGTAAACAATGACAGGAATGTTGCTTAGGCCAAGTCTACCTGTTGTCCACAAGGGTGAGAAACTCATAAATGCCTTGAAATCTGTCACATCTTGTCCAAATGTCCTGAAGAAATGAACGAATGCCATATAGAACATGTAGGCACACTCAAAATACAAAAATACTATCCTTATTTAAAGTTTTGTATTGTATCTAAACTTTTAAATATGCTGGGTGTCCCAACACAAACCAATTAAGTTAAAGGTGCAGTAGGTGATTGTCTTCAGAAATATTTTTTGTTGTGCTGGTTGAAAGTCTCTTCACAGTCCAATAGTAATGATTACAGTAAATGATCTAAATGTGTTCAGGCTCGTGCACACATAGGGCTCAACCTGTGCAGTGCACATGCCCTTTTTAGTCTTGGATAGAAAGTGCCCTTCCAAAATGATCAAAAGTGCCCCCGCGACGCGACACACCCTCCGTCCCGCCCTTCAGTAGGCGCACGACAACACTGCTCTTGAGTACGCGCGCTCAACTCCCCCTTCCCCACTTTACAGTACACGCGCGACAACACAGCTGATCAGAACGCTGTGCGACAAAACCCCCCCATCCTCCACCCCCCCTCCCCTCAAAAAATGTATCCTGCACATGCCCTTTGGACGGTCTCTGCACGGGCCTGAATGTGTTTATATGTATTTTTATATTCTGGATAAAGCATAAAACAAAAAAATGTTTATCCAATTAAATAGAGTCGGACCGTCATCTCCCTTAATTCCGATAGGCAGGTCAGACTGTCTGTCAGCAAATGTAGATTCGCACTTCTGCGCATCTGTCCACGCAGATCCGCCATTAGCGCGTGCCTGTCTGCATCACAAACGCATGCGCTCTGAGCGAGCTGCGGGCCGCTCGCCGAGTCGGAGCCGGAAGCGCCGAAGGACAGCCGAGCTCGGGCCGATTACTATAAAGCCAGGCGCGGGTATAATTCGCCCTTAAAGCGGCCGCGCGGTAACGAGACAGACCGGGAGAAATCAAAAGCGGAATTGAAACTTTTAAAAACCTGAATCAATATTGGAGTTACTTTAGCATGCTGGAGGAAGGACGACACCATGGCTGAAGTATTACTGTGAGACAGGTAATGTTCTGTTTTGAAACTATTTTATGTTAGATTGTGTTGTTATGAATGACTTATATGCACAGACGTGTTGTTCAGCCACTGAAATCTCCCGGTGAAAGATTGATGTGATTATTTTCAGTTTCATAAGGTTCATTGACAGCATCTATAATGTAGATTTATATTTAGTTTAACAACAAAACACCAGTAAATAGCGCTATTATTAAGTTGCTTTTATATTCACATTGGGTCATTTTTGAACAATGATAGCCTTCCTTTACTGTTCACCATGCTACTGTGAATATTCGCTCTGAAATAGCATGTTAGTGTAGCAAAGCATTTCATGTAATTCCTGCAGGGCACTGGCACTAACTAACTGGTGAATGACATGAACTAGTGGGTTGTGTGTCGGCTGTTGTGACGCGGTGCGCGTGCTCGCGATTTCAGGGGTGTGTCTTTGAATCACAGTCCCTCCCCGCCGTCCAAAGATAATATGCTAAGCGGTTAGCATTTTGGCAGATCACCTACTGCATCTTTAACAAAGGGATTTCCTCCAACATCCACCTGAAGGAAACCCACACCAACACAAGGAGAACGTGCAAACTCCGCACAGAAATGCCAACTGAGCCAGCCTGGACTCGAACCAGTGACCTTCTTACTGTGAGGCAATAGTACTAACCACTAAGCCACCATGCCGCCTTCCATTAAGTTAATGTAACTAATTTAAATGGATTGAACATAAAACAATTAAGTTTCCCAAATAACACTCCAGTATTGCGTTATTTCAGCTTATTTTAAATAAGTCATTTAAACAAATCTAGATAAAATTCTATATAAAAATTCTTAAATAAAAAAAATATATATTTATTTTTTTAGACGAGTAAAATAATTTTTTTTCAGAAATTTTAAGTCAAAATTAAGTTTGTTTTTCCTTAATCTGCCAATGGGGTATATAACAATCTTGCTTTCGGATTGGAAAGTTTATTTGACATATCCCAACAGCAGATGTTTTCTATTCTTGATTTAAGGAAAAACTCAATAATAAATAAAATATTAAAAATAATAATAAATAATAAAAATAAAAAAAACTTAATTTTGATATATAATTAATTTTTATTGTCTAGAAAATGTAAGAATTTTGAGATTTTTTTTGAATTTGCATATATAGACCAATGTGGCCCAACCTTTTTATTACAGTGGACCGGTAAAAGCTTTACACCTTTACCGTGGCCCGGGGGTGGATGTATGTAGATTGTTAGGTGACCATCAACTGTTTTCTCAGAGGATGACAAGCTGATAAAACATTGCTGCAACTCTGTTGAGTTGTCTGAAGTTTTATTAATGGAGAAAATGAAAAAGCACTGGAATGTTTGGATGTTCTGTGCTACATATTATTGCCTGGACATTGTGAGTGTGTCCAGCCGCACACCTCCATTGGAAATAACAGAAAAGACGCAATATGTGAACAGCTCCTAAACCCGCCATCATTTACGATCTCCAGCAGTTGATCTTCTTCTTGCACAGACATGCTGGATTCACCTGATTTGTTGACAAATGGGTTGCAGATCCATTCCTTTGCAGTTCGTAGGTCCTTCACTAGGCTTTTTACCCATTGCAAAGAAACTTTCCAAAGACGTCTGTCTCTTTCTTGCTTACTGTGCTAGCTTGTAGGTTAAATTTAGGTGGTCAGATGACCGAGATGTAACCAAGAGAGTACATTGATTTATCAAAATAACAGATTTTTTTCAAAATGAAAGACTTAGATGCAGATAATAAATAAATTGGAATAATTAAAGATTTTTTTATGCAGCCTGGTACCAATTGACCCCAGGGGTTGGGGACAACAGTATATACATTTACAGTAGAAGTCAGAACTAGTTTTAATTTTTTTTTGAAGCCATTTTAAGGTCAAAATTATTTGCCACTTTAAGCTATATATTTCTACAGAACAAACCATCGTTATACAATAACTTGCCTAATTATCCTAACCTGCCTAGGTTAACCTAATTAACCTAGTTAAGCCTTTATATGTCACTTTAAGCATTTAATAATCCATTGATCGTTTCATTTGTTTCAATTGTTCTATTTATACACAAACTGAAAAGGTTTAAAGACACAAAAGTTTAATTTTTATAAGGAAAAATAATAATTGTCTGCACGGAAGCAATAAATTGATCAAAAGTGTTTAACGTTACATAAAGTTTTTTAAAGGAACACTCTCTTCATTTTAGATTAAATAGGTATTTTACAACTCCCCTAGAGTTAAACAATCTTTCGTTTCAGTTTGTGGTACACATTTACTACAGTGGCGCAGTAGGTAGTGCTGTCGCCTCACAGCAAGAAGGTCGCTGGTTCGAACCTCAGCTCAGTTGGAGTTTCTGTGTGGAGTTTGCATGTTCTCCCTGCCTTCGTGTGGGTTTCCTCCGGGTGCTCCGGTTTCCCCGACAGTCCAAAGACATATGGTACAGTTGAATTGGGTAGGCTAAATTGTCCGTAGTGTATGAGTGTGTGTGTGTGTGGATGTTTCCCAGAGATGGGTTGCGGCTGAAAGGGCATCCGCTGCGTAAAAACTTGTTGGATAAGTTGGCGGTTCGTTCCGCTGTGGCGACCCTGGATTAATAAAGGGACTAAGCCGACAAGAAAATGAATGAATGAATGAATTAATTAATTAAATAATGTTTGGTGCGTAAAGGTGTTTTTGGAACTTTATATGATTACAGATGAATCACTGAAGTCACATGGAATGTTTTGACAATGGTTTTGGTTCCTTTTCTGGACTTTGAACATCTTATTGCTGTTTTGTGAGTGTCAGAGAGTTCTTGGATTTCATCTGTAACATACAGTAGGTCTCAAACTGAATTCCTGGAGGGTCGCAGCTCTGCACAGTTTTGCTCCAACCCTGATCAAACACTGCTGATCTAACTAATGAATGTGTTCATGACTCTTTTGAATGCCTTGCTTACTTGGATAAGCTGTGTTTGATAGGGTTGGAGAAGAGCTATGAAGAGCTGCGGCCCGCAAGGAATTGAGTTTGCGACCTATGATCTAAAGTAGTCCTGGAAGGCAGGTGTCCTGCAGATTTTAGCTCCAACTTGCCTCAACACACCTGCAAGGATGTTTCTAGAAAGCCTAATAAGAGTTAGATCAGCTAGCCGAGGTGTGTCTGATTGGGGTTGGAACTAAACTTTGCAGGACACCGGCCCTCCAGGACAGAGCTTGAACATGCCTGATCTAAAGAATATTTAATTGTGTTCTGAACAAAGGTCTCAAGGGTTTAGAAGGATATTGGTGCAAGCAATTAATAACAGAATTTCCTTTTAGGGTTAGCTAACACCCAAGGTATTCATGAAAGTAAAAAATACCCATTAATAGAAAAGTTATTTTTTGACCTTGACTTCAAACTAGTCACTTTTGAGGTTGTAAATGTTGCCATCTAGCAGTTTGTTTAGAACAGAGCTATTCAAATATCTCACCGCACTACTGTTATGTTATGTCCAATACACATTAACACATGATAACATCTAAAGATAACCCAGCAGAGACATTTTCTGGGGTGCGCAGATAAACACTGCTCCGATTGGGCTGTCTAAACAGTCCAGCAACATTAGCGCATGTGCTCAGTCTGACTCATTCAACCACTTTATCTCCAAACTAAAACCCAAATAAACACGTGAAACCCCCCCCAGAGACTATATTCTTATCAACACCATTTTTTATATAATTATATTGACATTTTTCTGGTTGTTTGCATGGCATATAAGTCTGAAATCTTCATGTCTCGCAGGTCAAAAAGTCGAAGCTCAACATTTGTCAGACAAATAAAACAAACATCGACGACACCCCGCTGTCCGCAAACAATCCGGACAGAGCAGACCTGGATATTTTCCTATCGTGTCTCTAGAGGCGTTGCTTTCGGGCCTCCATAAATACACACAGGATGTCATTTCTCAGCAGGCCTGGGATCAGATCGACCTCTTTACATGGTCTGTGGTGGCTGAAGTTTAATTCTCTTTGTTTGATGGAGAAGGACGGCAAAGTTTGAGGAACGTTCTTGTTATTTTAATGAAGGAACAATGTTTGAAAACTAATTACATTAACTATAACTATATCTTCATCACAATCACAGTTTCAGTTGCTAAAAATTGCAGAATTTTAATTTCTAGTTAAAAGCAAAAAAGAAAAGACATTTGGTGTGGCGTTTTTGAGTCAGTATGCATGAGTTCTGAACAAATATAGTGTTGTTTTAATGGGTTGTTTCAGTTGGTGGATGAATAAATCTTGATTAGAGGATTTCTTGGGCTAGAGAATAAATAAAAACACTAATCAAACTAAAGATTGATCATTAGATATACTTGAAACAAATTATGTTTAAAGACATGCACTAGAGCCAGTGGTAGATTCCAAAAGAAATGTCTCAGACGGTATCTGTTGCATGGCGTGAGATGATCTGCTGACTTAACAGATAAAAATTAGAGACTTAAATACATACCAAGGATACAGTCTGTGACAAAGTTATGGTATAAGAAATTGGAGCCATATAGATATCTTATGGAAAATAGATATTGTTACAGATGTTAGATATACTGTACAGATGTTCTGCCATGTGATGGTGATGAATTATTGCTGATATAAACAGACAGAACTATTATATTGGCCAGTTTGCCACTTTGCCAATTATTTAACGCTTAGTATATCACTATATTTAACCATAATGTATTTTCTTTAATAATAGCAACATATAATGTAAGTGCAAAAGGACAAGACTGTTTCACGTAAACAAAATGTTTTAGAAGATCTATAAATATTGAATATCTCATATAACTATAACTATGTTTAGTTTTCTATGCTAATCTATCATAATTCTTTTAAACACTGTTAAAAGTTAAACATTTTCTGTATCTTGTATTAAATTCATTCATGTATTTAACTTAAAGTTCACAAAATGCATAAAAGTATTCTACATTAAAAATAGTATAAATGAAATTAGATAGCAAAAAGGCTAATTGTATTCAAATTTCTAAAGCATCATGTGATACGGATTACTGGACTATGCTGAAATTTTACATGACAGAAATGCAGTTTAGTTATATATTTATTAAAATGAGAAAAAGGCAAAATACTATTGAATTTTGATCAAATAGAAATTGACAAAATTTATACTACCGGTCAAAAGTTTAAGGTCAGCAGGATGTTTACATGATGTTGACATCTCCTGCTCACCAAGGCTGCAATTATTTCAACAAAAATACAGTACAAATTGTAAAATTGTGAAATGTTATTGCACTATAAAATTACTGTTCAAAAGTAGTCTATAATTTAATTTAATGATTTATTACAATGATTTTAATGATGTATTTTCAGCTTCATTATTCTTCAGAGTCCCATGATCCTTCAGAAATAACTCTAATATTTGTATTATTATTATTATTATTATTATTATTATTATTATTATTATTATTATTATTATTATTATTATTATTAATGGTAATAGTAATAAAAGCAATAATGACTTGAGTAATAATTTCATTTGAAACTACATACAATAAGTAATAAATATATATTTAATAAATATTTAACAATTTACTTGCATTAAATAAATGCTGCCTGGATGAACAAAATAATTTAAAATTAAATTATTAAATAAAATTAACAATAAATAAAAGAAAAAACCAACTCCAAACATTTGACTGGTAGTATATGTGCAAAACATACAATTTTAGTGACCAAATCGAATTCAATTTGTAAAATGGATCATTTACAGTATACATAGAAAGTGTATTAAAGGCAGACAAAATTGTAAATATAAAATGGCAAAAATGTCAATGTGCACTGGAAACTACTGACCATTACAATAATTATTAAGGAGTAAATCGGAATCAATTAAAAACACTATCATATATTATATAAAGAGATATAAACACCTACTCTCCCAACAAGACATTCAAATTAAGGCACATAAAAAAGTCATTCCCTCGCCCTCATGATTTTTCAAAACTATCAATCAAAAAACTTTGAAGAATATTCCTTTAAAAAGCTGAAATAAGTCCTTTCCTCAGAAGCGCTGAAATCTCATTTCCATGTTTTATGTGGAATAACCCTCTAAATGTGTCTGCAGATCCATTATGGGTGTTTAGAAGCAGATTTATTCAGTAATACGTCTTCCGATATGAATCATCAGTGCGCAGAATGTTAAGCGCTGTGTATGATGTACTGATTGTGATGAGTGCATTAGGATTCTCTCAAACGCAGGTCTGTCACCTCCAGCTGGAGTCCAACGCCACTCGCTAGAGCTAGCGACAAATAAGGTGAGTCATACTGAGAGATGCATTGATAAATACAGATGGATGGATGGATGGATGGATGGATGGATGGATGGATGGATGGATGGATGGATGGACGGACGGAGGAATAGAAAAGAGGAAGAGAGTGTGCTTGGGGAATTGGTCTACTTTACTGTATCATTAGAGAACACTTTAGATACAGTACACGTTCAGACACAGAAGAGTTTTTTTTTTTAGTACTGGTATTGCCATACACAAAGCTAGCATTAAATCTGCTCTGTACAGGTCACTTCTTCCAACTCTGGTATGTGGTGAGAGTTTTGCTGGAGGAATCTTTACTAGATTCCTATTTATAACCTCCAAGTTAACATATATGCAGACACCGTAGGCCAAAATGGTCAAATACTTAAAATATTGCGAGTACTAATACCAAAAAAACTAATAATACTAATAAAATACTAATAATACTAATAAAACCAAAGACTGATCGGTAGATATTCTTGAAGCAAACTATATCACGTTTATAGACATACACCAGAGCCAGTGGTATATTCCAAAAGAAGTGTCTCATATATTCAAAGAGATTGTATCTTTATAAATAAACAGCATATTTAAATTCTAAATAACTAGTAATAGAGCAGTGCATGGCAAGAAAGTTCTCTCGAATCTTACTAGATACTTTATAACCCCCAATTTAACATGTACGCAAACACAAGAGACTACAAACGGACAAATATCTGCAATATTGAGAGTACTCATACAAAAAATACAAAAAAAACGGGGACTTCCATGATGAACAGTAGGGTTGTAACAATATACCGGTATGACGGTTTACCACGATTTGAACGTGCACGATTATCATACCATGAACAATTGCATATCAACGGTTTTAACCCTTAAAGACAGAGACAGCCACCCGCGGCTAAAAATAAGTATTGCTCTTAAATGTTTAATAACTTTTGATCCGCTGATCCGATTCATACAATTCAAAGATTGGCATAAAGAAGAGAATCTCAGCTTTCCAGTGCTGTATAACATCCAGTGCACATAACATTCGCGGACTTTCAGAGGCTCCGGAATCAGTGCGGTTACGTCATCAACATTTGACAACGCTGATTTGACAAAAAAACGCTCGTCACTGTGTCTCCGGACAAATCAGACATGATACATTGATGCATTGTCCCTCCTCCATGCCCAGATTGGTTCAAACTCGCTATATCACAACCAATAAGCATAGGTTTCGCTTTTGTTTGTGGACCAAGCTTTTTGAACAACACGGAATGAGAGATAGATAAATAAAACGCAAAAAAAAAAGTTTTGCATGAAATAATTCTCATACTAAGTACTTTTGCATGCACAGCAGCACAGAAACATGACAAAACAGTGACACAGCAAAGACAAACTGCTGCTTTTGCTGTTTTCAAAAGATGCAAATGAAGATGCAGCTGTTTGTCTGCATTGCATACAACCATATCCATATCCATAGACAACCATATCCATGCATGGCACATAAAACCTAGGGATGTTCCATATTGAATCTAGTTTCGTTATGTAACTATTTATAGTATAGTAAATATTTATATCTATTTTTTACTGAGGATTTGCACCATGTTTATTTGGACTTTATTTGGACTTTGACACATTATTTATTATTTTCTTATTTTTATTTGTTCATTGTAAGTGGTGTTGTTTATAGTAACTAAAAATATATTATTTGGAAAAAGTCAAATTTGCTTCACTGTTCTATTATTTTGTAACATTTGTAACATACCGTATACCGCGAAACCGTCAAACCGTGGTATTGTTTTAGACGATTATCATACCGTGAAAAATTCATACCGTTACAACCCTAATGAACAGACACAGCAGGCTTGCCATGCTTTATTTGTCACATGCACTTTTACATGCAGTGAAATTGGACCCCTCGACTATACACAAACATCACACATTTTAAGGGAAGACAGGTCAGACGAGAGGTAGCTTTTAGAAAGAGGAAATAAGATACATTAGGGAAGAAGGAGACGAAAAAAAGCCCATCTCACCGTACGTTCACACCAAAAGCGGCAAGAGCGTCCAAGGTCGCTCTGGCCACCCTGGCGACAACGCTCTCTGCCTTCAGCCCCGGCGGCGAAAGCGTCAAAACTCACTACATTGATCTCATATTTAAAGGAGCCGTTGCAGCATATCAGTTACATTTCTGCATAAAACATGTTTCTAGCGTGAAAATGTTGTGCACTTCTTATCAAATTCATATAACAATGGAAGATCAAGTTGCATGTGGTGTGGCTTTGCTCTATTTATCCAATATATATCCATATGTCTGAAATATCCTGAAGCAGCTATACTTTTTTGTACTGTCACATTGCGTGAGATTCCCGCTTTTTTAAGATAAATATATATAACATTAATGCACATCAGTAACTCGACAATAACTTATTTAATGCATGTTCCTGTAAGAAAACATTGTAAATAATTGGAAATCCGGCGACCGCAATCATCAAACCCTTGGGAACAACTGTGGTCGGAACCAAAGTTCACAGGTCTGTGTTCTCTGAACTCCTATCAAGCGGTGGACGTCTTCATTCTGATTGCTTGCCGCCGAACCGCGTCATAGCTCATTACCATAAAGTTGACTTGATTTCAATTCTCCTCGACACCCACACCGGTAAAGACGCGTCGCGCTGCTCCTCGCTGCTTATCGCCGCCGGCTCTCATTGAAAATGATTGACTTCCGGCTACTTTGACGGTCTCGCTGCTTTCGCTGTGAATGTACGGTCAGACTGTCGTTGAAGTAGAGCAGTGTGAGATCAGGGGGAAAAAAGGCCCAGCACAAGCACATAAACACATAGACAGTCATCGCAATGGGGATGGGAACAGAAGATGTGGATACAGTTTGATAAAGGCGGCAACCATGTGGTCCTGCAGCCAGAGGGCGCTGGTCACAGACCCGCCTACCAACACCGGTGGGTGAAAGCACACAAAGGCATGGGATGTGGTCCTAAGTCAGTCCTGGAGGGCCGGTGTCCTGCAAAGTTTAGTTTTAACTCTAATCAGACATACCTGGGCTAGCAAATCAAGCTCTTACTAGGCTCTCTAGAAACATCCTTGCAGGTGTGTTGAGGCAAGTTGGAGCTAAAATCTGTAGGACACCGGGCCTCCAGAACCGAGTTTGGACACCCCTGCTGTAGAGTCTCATAGGTGTCCCTGGAACCAGGGGCAGGAATTCAGCATGTGTCGTTATCATGTTCTCCGGGGGAAGTTATTTGTCTCAAGCCGAGGCCGTCTGGCAGGAGAGTCACAGGGAAGCCGAAAGAAGAGAAAAGGTTTTCAATTTGAGCCAACTTCTGCTAATTTCACAAATATGTAATGTCCGTCACTGGTCTCCAGGTCTCTCCAAATCACGTTGCAACACCGCTAGTTTCTCCTCTATGTTTTCCAATTTGTGGCCTAATGCCACAGTCTGACTACCAACAACCCTGCTCAAAACAGTTTCCATCCAGACGGCCAGCTTGCTGTGGTTTTCAGCAGCACTGACCGCTTTTATCAATTGTCAATACCCCAGGGCCAAAGTTCCGAAAAGGTAGATATCTTCCATATCCTCCATGGACAGAGCAGCCAGGCTCATGACACACCACTTCTCCCACCCGTCCATCATGTATCCAGCTACAAACGTCCCCGCAGGACAGGTGGGTTCCCCTGAACGCTGACTTCTCGTCGAGAAGATGGTGTCAATTGCGTTCAGAGACCAGTTGATCAAATACATAATTCCTTATTTGTTTGGCGAGCGGGGCAAGGAGAGTCTCAGTGATAGATGAGATAAGAGGAGCCAGTCAGGAGAGATATGAAAGGGAGAAAAAAAAATGTGTGACCCCCTTCGCCAAGAACCAAAGAAGAAATTGACTCTGCCTTCAATGTCCTCTTTTGTTATGATCCACTATATATAGAGAAACAATGCAGTTTACATGCTTTGTCATTGTTGTATTATTCATAAAATAAATCTAAACTAATTTCTGTAGTTCAAACAACTCAGAGTTGTAGTTGAGAGCGTCTGTTATAACGGCCCACGTATTGAAAAATAGTCAGGTTTAAGGCAGGCTTGGGCTCATATTTACAGTATATGTGTTGGACCAGGTCGGGCTCGAACACAAGGTGCACAGGCTCGGGTTTTATTTTGGGCCCAATTTAAGCTCTAATACCATTTCACCATTTGAATGGTAGAAAGCCCTCTTGACCAATCAAATTTGAGAACTTGAACAAACTGTATAAATAATGTATATTGTATAAGTACCCAGATATTAGCATCTGATAGAATCACTCCACCATGGTACCTCCTCAGTAGCTTTAAGTAAAGTAAACGTGTGCATGCATGCATCATTGTCAATGTTTTCATACAGAAAGACACTAATGAAGCACCTTGTCAAATGAAAGGAAAGAGGCAGCGGCAAACTCATCAGTTTTCCTGCCAAAACCTGCACGTACAAATATGCAAATACTGTTTTTCTCATCAGCAAACTCCAAACGTACACAACAACACAGCATTTCACCTTTAGCTTGTGACTGCTGTAGGAATCCATTAAAACCCTGTAGAGCTGTAACCTTCACACTTACACACACACACCTATTGAATGACTATTGCCACCTGTTTTATGATCATACACACACTGAACACTTTCTGATCTGCGTCAGTCTTAAAACGATCCTGTCAGAGAGCTTCTTCTCTCACATCTGTTATGATTCATAACTCAGTCATCTTCTGAATTTATATACAGTAAATCAGACTTCTTTTATTCAAGATGACAAGCCAGCATCTCCATTCGGGCTTTAATGTGGCACAGATATGATATATGAAGTCATATTACAGCACAGCGCACAATCTAAATCTTAGTGTCTTACGTAAGCTGCTTTAATATACTTTATGTAATATCGGCCTCTCAAAGCACATTGTAATAACTAGCCTGTCATTTTACTAAGCGCAAATACAGTACGTGAGAAGAACACAATAAACTACAGAATGCTCGACTACTGCAAACTTCACCATGAACAAATTATGCATATTAATCATGACTGTGAATGTTCAGACCAGCTGCATACGGGTGTGCTATTTTTACCCTATACACACACACAAAATCTATGTAGGATTTTTTTAACCTAGAAAAATAGACTAGCTAGATTGTTATGTATGTAGGCAAATGTGTACAGTTAGTTATCTGCAAATAGATGAAAAAACGGATGGATGGACGGAAAGACGGATGGATGGAAAGACGGATGGGTGTTAAGACGGATGTAAAGACGGATGTGTGTAAAGACAGATGGAAATACAGATGGGTGTAAAGGCGGATGGATGAGAAGATGCATGGGTGTAAAGACAGATGGAAAGATGGATGGAAAGACAGATGGGTGTAAAGATTGATGGATGAAAAGACGGATGGGTATAATAACAAATGAAAAGACGGATGGGAGAAAAGAGAGATGGATAGAAAGATGGGTGGACAGATGGAAACATGGATGGGTGGAAAGACAGATGGAAAGACGGGTGAAAAGATGGATGGTGGAAAGAGATGGAAACAGGTGGAAAGATGGCTGGCTGGATGGATGGATGGATGGATGGATGGATGGATGGATTGAGGGACAAGTGGATGGATTGATGGATGGATGGATTGAGGGGCGAATGGATGGATGGAAAGATGGGTGAAAAATGGGTGGAAAGATGGAAGACTGATTGATGAAAAAACTGATGGGTGGAAAGATGGATGGAAAGACAGATAAAAAGATGGATGGTGGAAAGAAAGATGGGTGGAAAGACAGATGGAAAGAAAGATGGGTAGAAAGACAGATGGAAAGATAGATGGAAAGATGGAAGAGTAGAAAGATGGATTGAAAAATGGATTGATGGAAAGACGGATGGAAAGACAGATGGGTGGAAAGACGGATGGATGGAAAGACGGATGGAAAGATGGATGAAAAGACAAATGGATGAAAAAGCAGATAGGTGTACAAACGGATGGAAAGATGGATGAAAAGACGGATGGATGGAAAGATGGATGGAAAGATGGATGGGTGGAAAGAGAGGAAATAATATGGATGGATGAAAAGACGGAAGGATGGAAAGATGGAAAAAGGATGGACGGAAAGACAGATGGAAAGAAAGATGAATGGAAAGACGGAAGGATGGAAAGACAGATGGAAAGATGGATAGATGGAAAGAAAGGATGGAAAGACAGATGGAAAGAAGGATTGATGAAAAGAAAGGATAGAAAGACAGATGGAAAGATGGATGGATGGAAAGACGAAGGATGGAAAGACAGATGGAAAGAAGGATGGATGGAAAGACGGAAGGATGGAAATACAGATGGAGAGAAGGATGGATGAAAAGACGGAAGGATGAAAAGACGAATGGGAAGACGGATGGATGGGCAGATGGATGGAAGGATGAAGGTTGAAAAACGGATGGAAAGACAGATGGTTGTAAAGACACAAAAGATGAAAAGACAGATGGCTAGACGGACAGGCAGGTAGATGGATGGATGGATGGATGGATGGATGGATGGATGGATGGATGGATGGATGGATGGATGGATGGATGGATAGTTGAATGGGCAATTGGAAGGGTGGGCTGGGATGGATGAATATTAGATGGATGGGCGGATTGGTGGACGGACAGACAGACAAACAGACAGACAGACAGACAGACAGACAGACAGACAGACAGACAGATAGACAGATAGATAGATAGATAGATAGATAGATAGATAGATAGATAGATAGATAGATAGATAGATAGATAGATAGATAGATAGATAGATAGATAGATAGATAGATAGATCTTTAAACAACAGCAGGCAGTTTACAGTATCACTGTACGTGCTCAGATTCAGTAAAGGTCTACAGTCTCCATCTTTACACTGTTTTAATTAGACCCCAGACTCTCTCTTTACACGGCTCACTAAAACACATTGATTGAACATCCTCATTAGAACGTTTATTGACCAATCTGTGAAGGTTAGCATTAGCATTAGTGCTAGCCAAGGCCCCCTGTGAGTTGTCGTTTAGCTTAAAAAGATCCACGAGGTTTTAATCCCAGCAGCCTTCAGCCTTTGATCAAGACTAAACCACCGCTCTAAGACTCATCACAAGAAGCACAGTACAGCTAATGGAATAGAGAATGAGAGAGATGGGGATTGAGCAGGGAAATGCGAGTTTGTAGCTGCTTTAAAGACACTTGTACAGATTTAGCTATTTCCTGAGAGACACGTGGAGTCTGAGCATCATTTTAATAGGTTTTCAGAGTCCTCTTTTGGCCGGGAAGTCACCCTGTTTGGTAAAATCCAGCTTGAACTGTGTTGTTGTAAATACAGAGCAATGCAGCTGAACGAAGCGGTGTCTGAACGCTGCATGTCACTGCGATGTGAGTTTATAGCCTGCTCGGCGCAAGGTCTTGCGGGACGGGACAGTAAGGAAATGAATCATGGTCGTTCTGATGGAGTCAGCTGGTTTGTGAGGGCACAAGGGCACCTGCTGATGAATAAGAGAGAGAGATAGAGGCTACAGATCTGGATGACGCCTAAACCGCTTACATTGGTCTCACGCAGAGGCTGTTGTCTTATGTAAAAACCAATAGGAAAAAGCACTCTGTTTGTGTTAAGTCTGATCAATCTCAGTGTTCCACAGCACTGCGCAAACAATCTGCACGTCATGTAGAAAGACATATACAGCAGTGTTACATTACAGGAAAACAAACACTGCTTAGCCTACCGTTTATGTAACTTCATCTGGATAAAGCAGCATGACTCTGAAAAATACAATAGTGCAGGACTTGTGTAGACAGCAACAATGTACCATAGTAAACCTCTAAACACACTGCTTATTCTAGTATTAACTATCTATGTTCAGTTTAGATAATTTTGGATATGTGCTCTGCAAGCAGATACAAAAAAATAATCAATAACTAGAAAAGAAAAGCTCATAGACTTGATGGTGTCTTGAGAAAGCCTCGTCTGAAAGTTTGAAGCAGTTTTAATGTTTAAATAATCGAAGTACTTTAAGAAGTTTGAAACAGTTCTAAATACATACATGCTGGGTGGTTGCTAGGGTGTTCTGAGTGGTTGCTAAGGTGTTCCTAGGTTGTTTTGACTGGTTTTTAAGGTGTTGCTAGGTGGTTGCTAGAATGTTCCAGGTAGTTGTTAAGGTTTTGCTATGTGGTTGCTAGGTAGAGTAGTTGCTAAGGCGTTGCTAAAATGTTTCTAGGGTGTTATGAGTGGTTGCTAAGGCGTTTCTAAGTGGTAGGTGGTTGCTAAGCGGTTGCTAAGGTGTTGCTAGGGTGTTCTGGGTGGTTGCTAAGACGTTGCTTGGTGGCTGCTAAGGTGTTCTAGGTTGTTGTTAATGTGTTGCTAGGTGGTTGCTAGGGTGTTCTGAGTGGTCCCTAAGGTGTTACTAGGTTGTTTTGACTGGTTGTTAATGTGTTGCTAGGTGGTTGCTAGGGTGTTTCAGGTAGTTGTTAAGGTTTTGCTGTGCAGTTGCTTGGTAATGTAGTTGCTAAGGCATTGCTAAGATGTTGCGAGGGTGTTATGAGTGGTTGCTAAGGCGTTTCTAGGTGGTAGGTGGTTGCTAAGCGGTTGCTAAGGTGTTGCTAGGGTATTCTGGGAGATTGTTAAGACGTTGCTAGGTGGCTGCTAAGGTGTTCTAGGCTGTTGTTAAGGTGTTGCTAGGTGGTTGCCAGGGTGTTCTGAGTGGTCCCTAAGGTGTTACTAGGTTGTTTTGACTGGTTGTTAATGTGTTGCTAGGTGGTTGCTAAGGTGTTGCTAGGTGGTTGCTAGGGTGTTTCAGGTAGTTGTTAAGGTTTTGCTGTGCAGTTGCTGGGTAGTGTAGTTGCTAAGGTATTGCTAAGATGTTGCTAGGGTGTTGTGAGTGGTTGCTAAGGTGTTTCTTGGTGGTTGCTAAGCGATTGCTAATGTGTTGCTACGACTTTCTGGGTAGTTGCTAAGGCGTTGCTAGGTGGCTGCAAAGGTGCTCTAGGCCATTGCTAAGGTGTTGCTAGGGTGTTCTGAGTGGTTGCTAAGGCGATGCTAGATGTTTGCTAGGTCATTGCTAAGGTGTTGCTAGGGTGTTCTGAGTGGTTGCTGGACGGTTGCTAAGATGTTGCTAGGCAGTTGCTATGGCATTGCTAGGTGGTTGCTAAGGTGTTTCTAGGTCATTGCAAAGGAGTTGCCAGGTGGTTGCTAGGTGATCACTATGGCATTGCTAGGTGGTTGCTAGTGTTTTGCTTAGTGGTTGCTAAGGTGAATTAAGTTATTTTTAAATATACAATGACACTGTTGACAGAAGAATAAAGAGCAGGATGTGGAATGTGACCAGTGTGAGCTTTGGTAGATCTTTCTGCTGCAGCACGAGTTAGGCAAGCTATCCTGTATTTTTTAACTCAAGATGTTACATGTCTTTCACATATATTCATAATAAGCATGTGTAAGTATATTATCCTTCAGATGACAGAAGCTACAACCGCGAAAATATGAAGCGCTGAAGATGAGAATGAAAATTTTGTTTTGACAGATTTTGTTTTAGAAACCACCTAAAGTTACTAATAATGGCACATCTTAGTAGTGATCATGTGCTGAATGCTAATCCACCATTTACACTTTTCCAAGAGTGGAAAAAAGACTTCCAGTGTTTTAAGTCTGCTTTGAAAATGACTAAAGCCATTCACTGTAAAGTCTGTGGGACGGGGTTTGCAGGTAACAGAGTTTGCCACTGAATCTACACATTTTAAGCGTGAGAGGTGCTGTATAATCCTTCATTTAATCCTCACGATGCTATCAGTCGTGCAAGCGACAGCTATATGTAACATTTAACACAGCTCATGAAAAGACAGTTATTGCTATTAGGATGACGTACAAATAATAAGTTATAAATCAATATAAATGTGGGGCGGGGTGATGGATCGCGATGCTGGCTCAGCATCGTGCAGTTTCTCGGCAATCGGCGATGGACGATGGCATCGTCTATCGGCCCAACCCTATGTGGTATCATGTTTTTCTTTGTCCTTCTGTTTTTTCTTTTTGTTTGCAAGGAAATAGAGCGTGTCATTTATCCATCAGTGCCTTTGACAGTTTATCCTCAGATTTGAGCAGCGGAAAACATCCGAGAAGTGCAAGAAACTCTCAAAAATGAGAAAGTGGGCTATTGTGAGTGCTGGAAAAAGGGTTACGGTGGGTTAAAAACCTCAATCTGGCGCTCCAGCTGGAGGATCTGTGCAGTGTGTGTGTGTGCAGTAATGTGCTCTGCTCAGGAGACCGGGATAATAAAGCTGTTTATGGGGCTCTTTTATGAGAGAGATGTTTTATATGGGGTTGCAGAAGAGCCTTCAGGACAGAAGTTGTCGCCGTTAGCCACTGTTGCTAACTAAGGTCCATTAATACCAAACATCACAACAAAACGGTTCACATCATATGAGGTATTTAAGGGTGTAAATACAGCTGTCCAGATAGATGAACACTTTATGTTTACTTTGGTTATTAACATGTTGTTTATGTAGAAATGTATTTCTGACATGATGGTGTTAATATTAGGGATTCTCCGATCAGGATTTTTGCAGCTGATACCGGATAACAATACCTTGTCTTGGTAATCGGCCAATACCGAATACAGATTCTGATGCTTCCAGCTTTATAATGCATTAAGTACTTACTACTTACTACTATTATTATTATTTATTATTATTATTATTATTATTATTATTATTATTATTATTATTATTTATTATTATTATTACTTGTCCTCTCCCTGATTTCCCATCCTCCCCTCTCTTCGACACCTTTGTCATAAATGGTATTACTTTTATTTTTTGTAATCATTATTATTATAACTGTTCTGACTTGTCCTGTTATCTTTCCATTATCCTTATTACAAGTATTTATACCATTATCATTATTAAGGTTGCAGTTGTTGTAGTTGTAGCGGTAGTAGTTGTAGTAGTAGTAGTAGTAGTAGTAGTAGTAGTAGTAGTAGTAGTAGTAGTAGTAGTAGTAGTAGTTGAAGTAGTAGACATTGTAATAGTATCGATTGTTATTGAGTAATTGTTACAGAGATTATTGAAGTAGTAGTTCATGTAGTAGTAGATGTCATTGGTATAGTAGTAGCAGAAGTAGTAATGGTGTGGTAGTTACAGTAGTAGTAGTAGTAGTCGTTGTTGGTGTAGTAATATCAGTAGTAGATTTTGTTGATGTAGATTTAGTAGAAGTGATTGTGGTGGTGGTGGTGGTGGTGGTAGTAGTAGTAGTAGTAGTAGTAGCAGTAGATGTTGTTGTATTAGTTGTAGCAAACACTATAGTATCAGTAGTGGTAGTCGTTGTAGTAGTATCAGTATTAGTAGACATTGTAGTAGTAGTAGTCGTGGTTGTGGCTGTAGTAGAAGCAGTAGTAGTTGTAATATAAGTAGCTTTCTGTAGTAGTAGTTGGTGTAGCACTTGTGATTTATTATTATTGTTATCAGTTATTACTGTTGTCCTTTCTCTCTTTTTACTCTCATTTTTACTATCATACATTAATAAGCATTGTTGTTACTCCCTACCTCTGACTGGTTTCTTTCTATATGTTTTATCTATATCTGTGACTCTTGCTTCATTTATTGACTGTTATTGTTTTTTATGTATGTACTCTGACCAGTCCACCAAGTTACCTTTACATGCATACACACACTCACACGCACACACTCACGCACATACCAGTACATGACTATATTGTTGTTGCTTTTGTTTTGTTTTTGTTTCGTTGCTTTGTATTTGTTATTTGTTGATGTTTTCTTGTATTTGTATGATTTTTGCATATTCTAATAAAAAAAATAAATAAATAAAAAATAATGCATTAAGCACATTTTCCCTCTGAGTATGATACTTAAGTGGAGTATCATCAACTGCGTAAAACATATGCTGGATAAGTTGGCGGTTTATTCCGCTGTGGCAACCCCAGATTAATAAAGGAACTAAGCCGAAAAGAAAATAAATGAATAAATAAGTAATTTCACTATATTAAATAATTACGGTCGGATCTATGCACATGTGCTGATAGTTTTATAGTATTAATTGCAAAGGTGGAGCAATGTATATATGTATATATGCCACCGTCTTCTGGATGTTATGGCGACAAGAAAGCCAAATCTGTTATCACGCACACAACACAAATTCTCAGAAGAAAGCTTGAATCACAGCATTGTGAGGCGTAATACAACTCATTCCTCGCCAAAGGCAATCACAATGGATAAAGCAATCTGAAAGCAATTTCTGTCTAGACCTCTAATCCCTGAAAATAAAAATTAGCCAATCAATACAGACGGAAACTGCTCATTTTGACAGGCCTTCAATCAAAAACGTGTTATTTCTTTTTTTAATGACAAGAGATTCAGTGCTTCTGCGGATCATTGCTGTCTCTCTGTCTCTCCATCTCATTATTTTACTCCTTTACTTCTCTGGAAAAAAGCAGGACAGTTTTACAAGACAGAATTAAAGGAAAGAGAAAGACTCAGAAATGAAGAATTATGGTAGGAAACAGCATATTAGGATAATGTCATATACTAGATTATGCACTGAACACACGCTGTGTCATTCATTTGACATAACAGTCTGATTACACCTTGTTGGACCTAAAAAATAGAAAATAAAGTAATAAATAAATTGAAATAAACTGAAATTAAATTAATTGAAATGAATAATTAAAAAAATAAACTGAAATGAATTTAAACTGAAATTAAATAAAATAAATTTAAACAAACTAAAATTGTAATTATTTAAAATTAATAAATAAAAAATAATGAAAATAAAATAATTAGAAATACTTTAAAATGAAATTATTTAAAATGAAATAAAATTTAATTTAAATCAATAAATACATAATAAAACAAAATAAAATTAATTGAATTAAAATAAAACAGAATAAAATAAACTGAAATACATAAATAAATCATAATAATAAAATAAACTAATTGAAATGAATAATAAAATAAAATAAAAATAAATTAATAAAATAAAATAAATTGAAATGAATTTAAATGAAATTAAGTGAAATTAATAAATAACTATTAAAATAAAATAAAATAAAATAAATAAAATGAAAATATTATAATAAAATAAAAAAATGAAATGAATATAATCCAATATAATAAAATAAATTGATATTAATGAATAAAGAAATAATTAAATAAATAAATTTATATTAAATGAATCATATTTTTGTGATAATAACTGGACATTAACACAATTAAATGTTTGATGGTGGTTGGAAAACTTACAAATATTGAATCACAAAATAAGCATGGATTTATTTTTTTTATTATTGGTTTACTTTTCTTTAACCCATTACAAATTACCTTTTATATTACTTTACAACCTAAATTCAAATTTTATATCATTTTGGAAGGGCACTTTTTATTCAAAACTAAAAGGGGCATGTGCACTGCACAAGTTGAGCCCTATGTGTGCATGTGCCTGCAAAACAGAATTCTTTTAGATCAAAATAACCTTAAATGCATTTATTAGCATTAGTGTAAACACTAAACACATATATTAACACATTATTAACGTGACTTTATAGATAACACTGCATATGTAAGAAATGAATGGGAGAAACAGCTGGAATAAAAAAAGTAGGCGGGCACTAATGCATGCTCAGAATAAAACATTATAATAAACCTTGCTGCTGACAACCACTAATCATCAGCATTTACAACACTGCATCGTCATGACAACGAGTAACTCACAAGCAACTAAAGGCAACATTTCTTCAGAAAATGTAAAAATGTTGCAAATAACATTGACTGATACACTTTGATCCCCCTGAAGCACACTATATTCTACACTTGCTATACACTATGCACACTATACTTACATATTTTGCAGTAGGCATTAAATTAAGGCAGGTGAATGGGGTGGGGAAAAAGGCAATATCACCATCAATACAAACAAACAAATAAACAAAACAAAACAAATTAAAATTAATATTGTAAAATAATGAATATTGTCAAAATGTACAAGTACATGATTTTTTTTACCAGAGTTTTTATCAGCAGTTTCTTATTTTCCGTGTTTCAAAATGTCAGAAAATAAGTGAAATCATAAATTAAATAAATATTTAAATTAATAAAATAATGAACTACAAATAAATAAATAAATAAATAATAATAAATAATAAAATAAATAAATGTTTAAATTTAAACTATTATTATGAAATTTTTATGAAATAATAAAACTCTGGATAAATTATGATAAATAAAATAAATAATCAAACTAGTTCATATTTAAATTTAAATTAAAACAAAAATGTTTATAATATTAATTATAATATTATAAATTAAATAAATAAATATACATTTAAATAAAATAATACAATTCAAATAAATAAATGATAAATAAAATAAATTATTAATAAATAAATACATATTTAAATTTAAATAAACAAGAAAAAAAAAATAAGTGAAATAAGGGCGACGTGGCGCAGTGGGTACCACGTTCGCCTCACAGCAAGAAGGTTGCTGGGTCCCAGGTTCAATCCTGGCTCAGTTGGCGTTTCCGTGTGGAGTTTGCATGTTCTCCCTGCCTTCGTGTGGGTTTCCTCCAGGTACTCCGGTTTCCCCCACAGTCCAAAGACATCCGGTACAGGTGACTTGGGTAGGCTACATTGTCCGTAGTGTATGAGTGTGTGTGTGTATGTGTGGATGTTTCCCAGAGATGGGTTGCGCCTGGAAGGGCATCCGCTGCGTAAAACCTTGCTGGATAAGTTGGCGGTTTATTCTGCTGTGGCGACCCCAGATTAATAAAGGGACTAAGCCGACAAGAAAATGAATAAATTAATGAAATAAAATAAGTGAATAATAAAACAAATAAATACTTAAATTGAATTTAAATAGTAAAATTCAATAATAATAAATAATAATTATTAATAATTATTATTAAATATAATAAATAAAAGAAATAAAATAAGTTAATCATAAATAATAATAAATAAAATAAGTAAATAATAAAACAAATAAATATTTAAATTTTAATTAAATAATAAAATTCAAATAATAAAATAATAATAAATAAAATAAATAAACATTTCCCAGAGTTGGGTTGTGGCTGGAAGGGCATCCGCTGCGTAAAACGTGCTGGATAGGTTGGTGGTTTAGTCCGCTGTGGCGACACCGGATTAATAAAGGGACTAAGACGAAAATAAAATGAATAAATAAATAATAAAACTAATAAATACTTCAATATACTTGTTTTAAACTAACTCCTAAAATCTTTTCATTTTATTAACAAAAAAATAAACCAAAGATTCCTGAAATATTATACAGATGTATTTCAAAGGAGATGCTAGATTTTAGTTGCTTTGCTTCTAGTTATTTAAATGTCTTTGTAATTTATTCTTTTAATTTTGTTTGTTTAATTTAGTATGACTATTATTATTATTATTATTATTATTATTATTATTATTAATAATAATAATAATATTAATAATAATAATTTATTTTTCCCTTTCTGTCTAACGATCTTGTTTGTAAACTTAAATTAAATAATAAAATTCAAATAAAAAAAAAAGTAATAAATTAAATATAAATATTAGAAATAGAAGAATATATGCAAGATTCAAAAATAAATGAAAATAGATCAATAAAACAAATTACAAATTTCAGTATAAAATAATCAGAAATAATAAAACAAATCACAACAACAATAATAATAATAATAATAATAATAATAATAATAATAATAATAATAATAATAATAATAATAAAATGAAATAATAACATTGACATGTCTTATATTTACATATATAAATATGATCTTGACCTCTAAATCTTAACCTAACACAACAACAGGATGCACAAGAACAAAATCTTGCTTGCTTCCTAATGCACTTGATGCTTTTCTTTCCAAACTAAAGCCCAGGTTTGTTTCCAGCTCTGCATTAGTGCAACATCATTTGCATTTATGACAGCTTCAAATCTGGAGCAGGCTGTAAATATGCAAGAGCACATAATCCCCAAATGAATATGAAATACAATAAATCAAAAAACAAGATCAGTCAAGAATGCATTTAGACTCCCTGATGAAAGACAACCTATCTTTGGCACGAATGTACCATATCACCATGGAGAACAAGCTTAAAGTTCTTTCTGTACTTGATTATGCACTGCAGTCTTCAGATCTGACAAAACACACACACATACACTCACACACAGGTACATACACTTCTCATCGGTCCCTATTTTAAAAGCTACCTGTTGATTTTTTCCATTTCCCTCTTTAAGTGTCATCAGAAAATGTCGTTGCGAGTGTGATGTTTAAATAATGAGACGGGTTTAGATCTGTGACTTCGTTTAATAATTAACGAGCTGAGGCTAATTACCGGAGTGTGAGAGGAAGAGCGCAGACGAGATCTAAACACACACTGTGCTTCAAATAAACACTCTTTGATAAACAGTACACAAACTCAAATCTCAAGAAAAGCAGATTCAACCGTGATCTGTCACATGGTAATGCTAATCTCGCAGACGCTCACTGCTGACGAACCAATTAAAAATACACTACAGACATTTTCCAAAGTTTTTCAGAAGCATGTATGCTAGCATTAGTGTACAACCAAAGCATTAGGATTTTCCCAACTGCTAATTGCACTATGAAAACATCCGTAAATTAACCATATTTATGATTCATGTTTATTTCTGCATTTGAATTGTATTATGAGACCTTGATTTTTCTTCCAACAACTTTTCCCCATAAAAAGCTCGAAATAGGGGCTTTTAGGCCGTACTCATACTATGTACAGTTGCCTCGAACCGGGCCAAAGTACGCTTGTCCTGGGCTTGCTTACGTCATCGATGCTGCTCTGTTCAGTGAGCACTCTCGCTCAGCACAGTGGAGATTTCTCTAGTTATATTGTTTCAGTCGTTTGTTATGCAGTGACATGCAGTCAAATATTTCGCCAAAGAGTCCTTAGGGATGCGGTGACACGCAGTCAGATATTTCGCCGAACAGATCCGCCACGTTTGACACTAATAAACAATCATAAAGTCCTCGTGCTGCAGGAATTCGAAGGTTTGCTGAAATTGCAGCTGTTGTGCAGTGAGGTGTTTGCGTCTTTAATAAACTATGGCAGTTTGCGTTTACTGAACAGTAAGAATGATTAATAAATCTATATGAAACAGTCCCTTAAACTGTCACGTCTCGCTTTCAGTTTCGGGCTTTGGCGTGCTTTGCACTCACACACAAGCGTACCGCGCCAAAGCCCAAGTGAACCGCGCTCAGGCCCACCTCTTCCAACCGGACCAGGGCCGGCCAAGTAAACCGTGGAAACGGGCCTGGGCACGGTTCAGATAGCATAGTGTGAGTAGGCCCTTATTAACATTTTTAATAATTGAAAGTGATATATTGTCTTGGTTGGTGTTGTAAATTACGCTACAAATACCTTGTAATAACCTGCCGGTACATAGCAGAGATCAACGTCCCACAAAGCAAATTACAACCGTAAATAAACAGAAAACGTTTGTGAATCAGAAAATCGTGATCTGTCACATGCTAACGCTAATCTCGCAGACACTCGCTGCTGATGAACCAATTAATAATACACTTACAGACACTTTGCGTAAAGTTTTACGAAGCATGTATGCTAGCATTAGTGTACAACCAAAGCATTTCTAGGATTCTCCCAACTTCTAATTGCAAAATATCCGTAAATTAGCTAGCCTATTTGTGATTCATGTTGTTATTTTCTATTTCTTTCATTTATTTCTGCTTTTGAATTGCATCATGGGACTTTGATTTTACTTCCAACAACTTTTAACTTAGAAAAATTTGAAAAAGGGATTTTTATGAACATTTTTAATAAATGGAAGTGTTATATTGTCTGGGTTGTTGTTGTAAATTATGCTACAAATACCTTGTAATAAACTGGCAGTACATTTTCTGTCATTTTACAGACTAATTTATCTCTATATTATTAATTATACATTATTTCAAGTGCCCATAAAAGTCAACAGAGCAGAGATCAACGTCCCACAGTGCAAATTACAACCGTAAATAAACATGAAACGTTTGTGAATCAGAAAATCGTGATCTGTCACATGCTAATGCTAATCTCGCAGACACTCGCTGCTGATGAACCAATCAAAAATACACTTACAGACACTTTGCGTAAAGTTTTACGAAGCATGTATGCTAGCTTTGGTGTACAACCAAAGCATTTCTAGGATTCTCCCAACTGCTAATTGCACTAAAAATATCCATAAATTAGCCATGTTTGTGATTTATGTTTATTTCTGCTTTTAAATTGCATTATAAGAGCTTGATCTTTATTCCAACAACTTTTACACCTTAAAAGTTCCAAAAAGGGACTTTTATTAACATTTTTAATAACTGAAAGTGATATATTGCCTGGGTTGTTGTTGTAAATTACGCTACAAACACCTTGTGATAAACTGCCAGTACATTTTCTGTCATTTTACAGACTCATTTATCTCTACATTATTAATTACACATTATTTCAAGTGTCAATAAAAGTCAACAGAGCAGAGATCAACGTCCCACAATAAATAAACAATATGTTTGTGAATCATAAAATACAGAAACTGTTAATTAAAAGAAATTTATTACAGTGTGCAGTGTAAATTATAGAGACAAGATAGCAATATAAACAATGGAAACTAGATTACCTGTCTGGAAACAGTCAGTATTTGGTGTATTTGGTGTATAACTAAAACTAAATATCCATATATTTGATATATTTTACACATAATACTGAAATGTTTCTAAATCGGAAAAAAAACTTAAAGGTTTAGGACACCCTGGAGAACTTTATTTTTATTTTTTTTAGATTTTAACAGATTTTAGATTGTTGAGCACCATTAAAGACAACATTAGCACCTGTCAGCTTTAATTGTGGAGAAAACTGGATAATTTTGAGCTTTTGTCAGCTAATTTCATCTTCCGGGTTTAAAATCATTGTTGGTGTGGGATCAAAATCTGTGATGTAGAGCGAATCTGCTAGTTGAGCGATGACGCGTTTCTCATTATTATTCATAGCAGAGCTTTCTTATCTTATGAGAAGACCCCGCTTCTTAATTATTCATTAGAGCATGTGTTTTCCAAAAGCAAGGCAGACCTGCCAAGCTGTGAGACCCAATGATTGGGTAAGACCGCATCCATGCATGGCACGGGTCATATGTATTTGTTTCCGTGATTCAGGGTTTGCTGCATGTTTTTCCCACTGTGATACTGTCAGTGCCGATACAGCAAAGCTGTTGGTTTACAGCAAGCATTTTTTGTCGAGAGAGCTGTGAGAGAATAGGAGAAAGGCAGACTTTTATCAGTTGAGTTTGTTACCATTCATACACGTCGCCTATATCCGTACTGCTGCGTTCACCATGCGTTTAAAATCCTCCAGATTACCGGCAGGGTTAACGGTTGGAATAGACAGGAAAGAGACCTGCTGCGTTGCTATCCACTGTGTCTGCATTCAGACCTGGGAATTGAGGAAGAGAGAAGTCATCCTCATTTATAGGGCCCTATCATACACCGGGCGTGTATTTCTGGCCTGGTTTCCCCTACAATCCAAACGCATGCGCTACAAGTGAATTGAATAAATTGTTGGTGGTTCATTCCGCTGTGGCGACCCCTGATGAATAAAGAGGTTAAGTGAAGGAAAAATGAATGAATGAATGAATGAATGAATTATAATAATAATAATAATAATAATAATAATAATAATAATAATAATAATAATAATGTTTCAGGATTTGGACTTCAAAATAGTTTTGTAGAAGTGCAAACTTCTACAAATTTAATAATCAAAGTTTTTTTCTGTCAGGTTTAAAGACAATACTTTCTGCCTCTGGCATATGCTCTAATTTACATCATATATGATTCTTACTTTCATTTCCATGCAAAATACTCCTTTCTTAAAAGTTTCTGTGTGTTTAATAATCCTCAGAAAAAGAAGGCCACTTCCCACAAGCTTCTAACAAACTTGAAACTTAGTTTTCCACTCAGACACCTAAATGTGATAAATGCAGAGGCTCATGTCCCCCTCAGGTCCCAATGATGGCCAGCCAGACTCACTGCTTTAATGCAATAAACTGAGGAGGAGAGACGCTAAACACTGCAGATGGATTAGACCTGTAGACTTTGCCTTTCACACTTACACACACACGCACACCACACAAACACACACAGATAGACACACACACACACACACACACAAAAATACATACACATGAACACACACACACACATACAAATAAATATACACACTCACACAAAAATATTAAAAAAAACATGCACACTCACTTGCGCACACACATACATGTATGCAAATAAACATAAACACAAGTTCTCTCTCTAACACACACACACACAATATATATATATATATATATATATATACACACACACACACACACACACACACACACACACACACACAACACGTACATACTCACTCATATGCACACACAGACACATACTCACACACGTACACACACACACACACACACATAAAAATAAACATACACAAATACAAAATAAACACATACACATACTTGCACACACGCAGATAGACACTAACATACATACAGACCCACACAGACGTACACTCACATGCATATATACATATACACGCGTACACAATCATGGACACACTAAGACACACACACACACACACACACACCTACAGAGTCACACGTATACAGTAACACTTATAGACAGACACTCAGCCACATATTCACACAAACACACTGAGACACAAAGAAACTCTCTCACACGCACTATCAGACACATACACTGTCTGTCTGCTGTGGCCTAATGCCTGTTGATTTACGATCGTGGCTCAGGAAGAGCGCAGTGTTGTTGTAATCCTCTCAGCTCAAAGCTGCAAGAACTATTAGTGCAGCTCAGCACAATATACACATCCAGAGCACTTCACCAAATCACAGCCAAACAAACTCTTCACCACTGACCCCACACACAAAAACACTTCTGCACTCATCCAGACAACTCACCAATCAGAGCAAAGTGTGTCATTTATATGGATTTCACCAGTAAGACACTGACAGTCTGGATAAATGAATGAATGAATTGATCAATAAATGAATGAATTGATCAATGAATGAATGAATAAATAAATGAATCAATCAATGAATCAACAAATCAACAAACCATCCAATGAACCAACAAATCAATCAACAGATATGCCAACAAATTAATCAACAAATCAACCAACAAACAATGAATCAACCAATAAACCAATGAACTAATTAATCAACCAACAAGCCAACAAATCAATCAACATATCTGACAATAAATCAACCACCAAATTAATCAACAAAACAATGAACTAATCAATAAACCAATGAACCAACAAATCAATCAACAAACAAATGAATCTAATAACGATTTAACTATTGAATCAACAAACCAACAAACAAACAAATCAACAAATTAACCAACAAACCAAAAATTGGACCAACAAATGAACCAACAAACTAATGAATCAATCAACGAATCAACCAATGAATGAACCAACAAATCAACCAATGAATCAACCAATGAATCAACCAACGATTAAAAAAATTAACCAATGAACCAACAAATAAACCAATGGCTCAACAAACCTACCCATGAACTAATGAATCATTCAACAAATCAACCAACGAATCAACTGATGACTCTACAAACCAATCAATAAACCAACAAATCAATCAACAAATCAACCAACGAATCAATAAACCAAACAACGAATCAATCAACAAAAGTAACAACAAACCAATCAATTAATTAATGAATCAATAACAAATCAACCAACAAATCAATTAACAAATCAACCAACGACTCTACAAACCAACCAATGAACCAATGAATCATTCAACAAATCAACCAACAAATTAACTGATGACTCTACAAACCAACCAATAAACCAACAAATCAATCAACAAATCAACTAACGAATCAATAAACCAAACAACGAATCAATCAACAAAAGTAACAACAAACCAATCAATGAATTAATGAATCAATAACAAATCAACCAACAAATCAATTAACAAATCAACCAACGACTCTACAAACCAACCAATGAACCAATGAATCATTCAACAAATCAACCAACAAATTAACTGATGACTCTACAAACCAACCAATGAACCAACAAATCAATCAACAAATCAACTAACGAATCAATAAACCAAACAAATGAATCAATCAACGAATCATCCAATGAACCAACAAACCAAGCAATAAAGCAATCACTCAATCAATGAATAAACCAACGAATCAACAAACCAACCAACTAATCAACCAATGAATCAACAAACCAATCAATGAACCAACAAATCAATTAACAAATAAACCAACGAATCAATAAACCAACCAACGAACCAATAAATTAATCGAACCAACACGTCAATCAACAAATCAACCAAAAACCCAATGAATCAATTAATGAATCAACCAATGACTTAACAAAACAATCAATGAGTCAATCAACAAACCAATCAACAAATCAATCAACAAATCAACCAATGACTCAAACTAACTAATGAACTAATTAATTAACCAACAAATCAAGAAACCAACCGGTAAATCAACGAGATAACCAACAAATCAATCAACAAGTCAACCAATAAACCAACAAATAAATCAACGCATCAACCAACAAATTTATCCATTAATCAACAAAGCAATGAATCAAACAACATATCAACCAACTATTCCATCAACGAAGAAATCAACAAATCAACCAACTAATGAATCAACAAAAATAACTGAACAAATAAGATAACATTTACAAACACAATAACAAATTGACAAAATATGATAAATTAAAACCGAATTTTCAATCAAACTACTGTAAATATTTGTGCAACTTCTCAGTGAAATAAAAAAAATGCCAATGAAAGTACAAAAAAAAGTTAATAATTATAATGATTATATACTATAACTGCTAATGATATCATTACTACAAATCTATACAAAGGTAACTGTACAGAAAAGTAATACATGAAACATAATTATATTTATAAATAACTATCAAAAAACATCCCCAAAAACAGTGCCTAAACTTGGCACAGATAAACCTTAATTAATTATTCAGCTATTAACACCCAATGGCAAGTCTCCAACAGCAGACCCATTCAATATATACATCATAGAAGACATACGGTAAGTCGTATGCAATTAATTTAATGTAATTAGTTAAGGCATACTTCATTTTATGTTCTGTTTACCATATAACTACTCTAACTAATTTTCTTAGTCTGTTATGTTTTAGTAAATGGACCCTTATGGAAACTTTATACAAAAAAATAAAATCAACAGCTGCTTCAGTGTCTCTGCAATCATTAAAGGCAGAGCTTCCCCGAAACACCCCGCTGACGGCCAAATACTGGAAGACTGTCTGGAAGGCTCATTTCATCCCATTCAATCACCAATCACAGTCACTACGGGTGAATATGACATCAAATACAACTCTGAGAACAAATAAATATGAGTCACGCTAATGGAGATCGCTTGATTTAATGAGTTTTTCATTAGCTCCTTTTTGGACCGCTTTTCCAGTAAAATTATCTCGAAATCCTTGAAACGGGATACATTTACTCATGAAACACTGCGTCAGCCATTAAGGCTCATTTCCATCTTGAATTTAAGTGCATTTATTTATCCATTTGTTTTTTTCACTTGTTTATTAATTAAGTTAAGAGGGAAAAAAAATCGGAATTTGCTATAAGCGAAAATCTATTTGTCTTAGAATAACTTATGCATGCAAATTTACTTAGTTATTTTAATTAAGAAAAAAAAGGCTAAAATTTATTTAACTTGAACAAAAAGGCCAAAAATATTTCATAACAAAATGTTTATCTTCTAATAAAACCGCCAAAAGCTGAGTAAGGATCTATACTCGGCATTTGATGGTGATTTTTATTGATCTTAAAAAGGACTTTGATCATTGTACATTTACACTATTTTATGGTTTAGATATTCATCTTATGCCGAGTTCAGACTGCATGATTTTCAAAGTAGTCGTGTCACAGATGTTTTCAAACTGCATGACTATCTGGGCTAGCGTTTCGTCGCTGCTTTGTTTACACTGCTAGATGGATCGGCGACAGGGGGTTTCACATTGCATGACTTTACTATAGGAAGAATCGCAGACAACTTCGTCAAAACTACGTCTTACAGCCAAAAACACTTAGTATATCTTTTGTTATTTACTACATAATGAGAAAGAAGCCTTTAATGGGGTAGAACATGTACATGTTTGCTCACCTGGGTTTAAAGGGAATTAGCTATTTCTCCTCAATGTTGATAATAAACTAATTTCTTAGTTTGCTCCTGAGTCCTGTAAAACCTCCACTAGTTCTTCCTCCATTTCGTGGGTCCAAATAAACCGAAAAAGAGCGCTTTTAACTTCTCCCCCAGCCTCCCGCTGGCCTGCAGCAGGTACGCACATGCAAGTGATTGCTGCTCTCTCATTGGCTGTAGGTGATGGCTGACGTTATTTTTAGTCAAAACTCAATTCACACGACATGATTTGAATCGCCGACAGCTCCAGATATTCAGCATGCCAAATATCTCACAGGCATCGGCGACTCATCGCCGATTCTTTCAGATCGCGTCTTTGAAAGTTCATACTGTGTGATTGTCACTCACGTGCACGAGCAGCGATTTGCCTGTGATTTCAGGCATTTGTCGGCGATTTCTCAAAACCTGTCGGCGAGCCAAAATCAGGGCTAAAATCAAGCAGTCTGAACTAGGCATAAGTGTTTTCTCTAGGATTTTTTCCAGCTGTGGCGGCAGGTCTTTCACACAAATCTGCCAACTACCTATGGCGTTATTTCAATGACAAATGGATAAAAGTGGTGAGCGCATTATTACACGTCGGGATCGCATTTATGTAAGGTTAATATGAGCATGCCAATCTCTGCTTGCGCGCCGATTTCCTCTGCTCGTGCACAAAACTTCTTGCATGCCCTCAAACGCCATCAAGCGCAGATCTTCTTGTGCGCTCTCAAATAAACACTGCTGAAGTGCGATTTAGCACATTTATGTAGTGAGTATGTCCCCAACATTTATTAGATTTGCTAGGAATATTTATGAATGTCTCCAATAGCCCTAGAGAATAGGATTAATGCATTCTGAAGTAAAGTGAAACGGCATTAAACTCCAGCAAGATAACGTTAAAGTCTTTGTATGCGGGATCACAGACCTTTATCGATAAATAAAGTATAATTAGGGTGTTCATCTTAACTGAAAACTACGCCGTGTTTGCTGGCCTCACCCATCGCGCACCTGTCAGTAAGTCATAGATATATACACTAGATATCGCATAGGGATCCTGAGCAATCATCAATAGCGCCGCCACATTGGTACAGTGCTCCCAGGACAAGTGTCATTCAACCGCACTAGTCAAGACAGTGTTAATACGTGAAGACGCGGGACTTTAGCGCTGTCTATGGGTGTAGTAACGAGCAAACAAAGAAAACAAAGCACAAAGGCAGAACATTACATAGGTAAGATTTAGTTTTTTACGTTTTTTTATGTTCTGAACTTTTGTGCCCTATTATTGATGATCATACAGTCACTTACTGCATTCACCATAAGGCAAAGTAGCTCCAACTTGCACTAAATACTCGGCTTATGCTAGTTTTGTTGAATAAAAGTTGGATGGATAGGATAAGGGTGGATAGTACATTTCTGTATACACAAACACAAGCTTTTTGTCAGGAATTCCAGTGTGATGACTGATCCATCAATGTAGAAAAGTGATGTAAAATTATAATTTTCGTAATTTAAAAAAAAAATGTGCATACTAACATCCAGGAAAACTCCCGATCATAGATATATGTGTATATATGTAAATCTCTGGCTCTGGATGGCCACAGTCCTCCACTGCAGCTTGGTCCCGCATTCGTTTCAAAGGAGCGCTACCCTGTACTAAAATGGCAGCTCTATTGATCCATTCCTTCCAATAGACAACAACAGGGTAGGCGACATCTAATGTATATATCTATGTCAGTAAGTCAGTCTATCTTTCAGCACGTCACCTTAAAGGGTTAAACAAATAGTGCACAGCCCTACAACGGTAACAGAAAAGTTTGCGCTGTTAAAACTCACTTACGTTTTAATGCGTTTGGTGCGATTATAACCCACTATTAAAAACAACAACAACAACAACAACAACAATGAATGAATGTTTTGAATTAATAAGAAGCTGTAATTTAGCCGTGGCGGGATGAATTTCAGTGTGGCGCCCTGCCGTGAAAGAATGAATGTAGCAGAAACGAAAGTCAATCAAACGCACAGCCTTTGCGCTGTCACATAGCCCTCACCGTGGCTGAGCCCGACGTGCACCTCTCCAACAATTTAACAACGCGTCACAACAGTTCATATCTCAAGCTCTGCGATTGGTCGGTTTGCTATTGCTGACAAGAGCTTGTGGGTTATAAGAGCCACACAAACCAGTTGGAGTGAGTGTTTACAAGTGTCTAGTCCTGTGAAGGTGCTCCAGATGGAAACTTTTGTTTTGTGTTCACCTTATGAATAAAGTTGTTGCACATCTACTGGTTCCTGCCTCTGAATAAGCAGGCTTGTACATTAAGATAGCGTTCAGACAACACCCGAGAAAGAAACTCAACACAGAGGAACATATAAACCTACTGCCAGCTAGCGTATAGACCAATTACCAACCTACGTCACACATGACGTCACATGGGTCCCGGTTGCAAAAAAAGACCGGCTGCAATGGGAAAGATGTCGTGTTGTGCGGTAGGATGCTGAATTCAAGTCCAAAAATAGAAAACGTATCTTTTACCATACACCACACACTGCTTTAATACCGACTGCAGACGTCTTTGGCTAAATGAGAGTTGAATGAAGTGAGGAGCTAATTAGAAATGCTGGACTTTGCAGTTCTCATGTCATATCAAGTAAGCTCACGCTATGCTGAATCATACACATCACTCGTTTTTGATTGCAGAAATGATTTCAGCAAAAACAGTTACATATGGTGAATTAAACTGTGGACACTATATGCTAAGAATGAAATGGAAAAGTTACGTTTATTAAGGTAAATTTGGTTTTATATTCACACATTCATTCAGTGACAACTTGTGACAAACTCCCTATATTGTTTACCACGGCACTTTGAATATTCGGTCTGAAATAACCTGCAAGTGTGACTTGAAAACAACATTAACACTGTTTATTTGACTGTGAACAATGCTTTATATTAATAGTCATTGGCTGCTTATATGATTTTGCAATTTAGAGTTTGCAAATATTATTTTCATGAAATTATATTATTAAGGAGAAAGTCCGAATGTACAAATATAAAAACAACTTTACCTCTATGTGTAGGTTCACATACACTGCAGTACTGGTGTAGTTCGCTGAGTAGAATGCAGTCGTTTAGCGTGTTGGTGATTAATTACCCAGGCCTTGTATAACGTTAACTCCGCCTTCTTTCCTTGTCTTTGGCTAGGCAGAATCTCAGTGTTTAGCTCTTGAATCTGGTCAATATGGAAAATTATTTCTTGCACATGACCACAAAGAACAACATTGTTGGCATCCAAAAACTTGTAGACCTTTAACTTCTCTCTTGTAAAATCACTCGGGGCTTCAATGAGATTGTATATTTCGGCCTGGATGCTTGATCCCTTCGCCTTATCGAATATTCATTGGGAGGGTGCTATCGCAAAATGGAGCTGTCAGATGAACGCCGCTCACTTTAACGTTAAATTTGCTGAATCACTGCGCTTATGACTGGGTAAAGAGCTGTTATAATATGCTGTAAGCATTATGTAAATAATATATATAATATGCAAGTAATATATCTTATTTCTAAGACAACAACAAACTCTGCACCGCATCTGATGTCATTCCCTCGCTGTAAATGCAAGCGCTCCGGGTTGCTTTCTGCCACCTCCCTGCGCGCGCATCCAGAATGTTTACAAACATGGAAGTGGAAGTGTTATTGCAGAGCAACACAAACAGCACGCAGATATATAAATGCATTCTACACGCAAGCAATGCGTATAAACCAGCCTTTAGTCCCTTATTTATCAGGGGTCACCACAGCGGAATGAACTGCTAACTATTTCAGCATGTGCTGTGAGCAGCGGATGCTCTTCCATCCGCAATCCAGCACTGGAAAAACACCCATACACACTCTACTACAGCTAATTTAGTTAATCCAATCCACTTATAGCTCATGTCTTTGGACTATGGGGGAAACCGGAGGGCCTAGGGGAAACCCATGCTAACAAGGGGAGACACATTGTCGTTCAACTTATAAAATGATAATATGCTCAAAAAGAAGCCAATTATGTTAGAAAAAATAGATTTCTGCAGTTTTAGCTAACCAGAAGAAGATCTAGAAGTCATAAGTGTTTTCAGATAATCATTACTGTATCTTGTTAGTCAAATGAAGGATCCTCATTTACAGTATTTCATCATTCACTTCACACATCCTGACACTTGTTCCACCACTGTGAATGAGCTCAACGGCTTCTTTGTCTCTCCCTGAATGTATATCAGCAGCAGTTTTGTTCATCTGAAGTGATCAATAAATGGAAGCTCCTGCGTTATTCTGCTCTATTCACTACACGCTTGTTGCTGTTGTTGTTGTTTGAAGAGCGTAACACTTGTGGCCCATTCAGTTCAGGTGCTAAAACATTTAACACACAACTGACCATGCACTATTCATAAATGCATGCTACTATTCTAAAGTTCAAACAAACTGCTGTCAGTAAGATGTTTTGTTTATATTCAAAAAATAATAATTTTTTATTGAACTATACTGACAGTAAAGACATTTTCTGAAATTCGAAAATATAAATGATGATCTTTGGAACATTATCTTCATAAAGTAATCCTGAAAATATATATTTACAAACAGGTTAAGTAAAAAAAAAAAAAGAAAATAATGTATGTGTACTGTAGAGTTTAGCAGAACATTTTTACTTCTAAAATTTCTATCCATCCATCAATCCATCCTTCTTTCTTTCTTTTTTTTCTTTCTTTCCATCCATCCATCCACACATCTATCCATCCATTCATCCTTCTTTCCTTCCACCCATCCATCCATCCATCCATCCATCATTCTCTTTCTTTCTTTCTTTCTTTCTTTCTTTCTTTCTTTCTTTCTTTCTTTCTTTCTTTCTTTCTTTCTTTCTTTCTATCCATCCATCCATCCATCCATCCATCCATCCATCCATCATTCTCTTTCTTTCTTTCTTTCTTTCTTTCTTTCTTTCTTTCTTTCTTTCTTTCTTTCTATCCATCCATCCATCCATCCATCCATCATTCTCTTTCTTTCTTTCTTTCTTTCTTTCTTTCTTTCTTTCTTTCTTTCTATCCATCCATCCATCCATCCAACTATCCTTCCTTCCTTTCTTCCATCTAACAATCCATCCTACTTTCTTTCTTTCTTCCTTTCTTTCTTTCCATCCACCCATCCATCGTTCTTTTCTTCCTTCCATCCATCCATCCATCCATATATCCATCCTTCCTTACTTCTTTCTTTCTTTCTTTCTTTCTTTCTTTCTTTCTTTCTTTCTTTCTTTCTCTTTCTTTCTTTCTTTCTCTTTCATTATTTATTTCTCTTTCTTTCTTTATATCCATCCTTCTACCCTTCTATCCATCCTTCTATCCTTCTATCCATCCATCTATCCACCCATCTATCCATCCATCCATCCATCCATCCATCCATCCATCCATCTATCTATCTATCTATCTATCTATCTATCTATCTATCTATCTATCTATCTATCTATCTATCTATCTATCTATCTATCTATCTACGTATCTATCTACCTGTCTATCTATCTATCTATCTATCTATCTATCTATCTATCTATCTATCTATCTATCTATCTATCTATCTATCTATCTATCTATCTATCTATCTATCTATCTATCTACCTGTCTATCTATCTATCTATCTATCTATCTATCTATCTATCTATCTATCTATCTATCTATCTATCTATCTATCTATCTACGTATCTATCTACCTGTCTATCTATCTATCTATCTATCTATCTATCTATCTATCTATCTATCTGTCTATCTGTCTACCTGTCTACCTATCTATCTATCTATCTATCTATCTATCTATCTATCTATCTATCTATCTATCTATCTATCTATCTGTCTATCTGTCTATCTATCTATCTATCTATCTATCTATCTATCTATCTATTTATCTATCTATCTATCTATCTATCTATCTATCTATCTATCTATCTATCTATCTATCTATCTATCTACGTATCTATCTACCTGTCTATCTATCTATCTATCTATCTATCTATCTATCTATCTATCTATCTATCTATCTATCTATCTATCTATCTATCTATCTATCTATGTATCTATCTACGTATCTATCTACCTGTCTATCTATCTATCTATCTATCTATCTATCTATCTATCTATCTATCTATCTATCTATCTATCTACGTATCTATCTACCTGTCTATCTATCTATCTATCTATCTATCTATCTATCTGTCTATCTGTCTATCTGTCTACCTGTCTATCTATCTATCTATCTGTCTATCTGTCTATCTGTCTATCTGTCTATCTGTCTACCTGTCTATCTATCTATCTATCTATCTATCTATCTATCTATCTATCTATCTATCTATCTATCTATCTATCTATCTATCTATCTATCTATCTATCTGTCTATCTGTCTATCTATCTATCTATCTATCTATCTATCTATCTATCTATCTATCTATCTATCTATTTATCTATCTATCTATCATCTCTACATATCTTTATCTTCAATCACTGCATTGTAGTTCTATGTGAAAATGCAACAACTGTACGCTGATATCCAAACCAAACTGCAATAAGACATTTAAGAATGTTTAGCATCAGAAAAAACTCATGCAGAACGTCAAAACACTTACAATCTGGTGTCTGAAATGAAAGGGAATCAGTGCATTGCAGCATTACACAGCAAAGCCGAGAGCAAAACACAAGTCTGACAGACTGTACAGAAATGGCTGCAGTCCACGCTGAAAGCATGAATGTGCAAAAGCCGGCCGAGGAACAGCAGAGCTGGACGACTCTGTTTCTGCTGTACTTTGCCCGAGGGCAGCTATAAGATGAGATGTCTGTGTGTGCAAGTGTGTGTGCATGTGTGTGTTTGAGAGAGAGAAACTGCCGCAGTGTCTGAAGCACAGGCTTTTCTGCTAACAGCTGAACTCTCTGTTATTCTATGTCAAATACTCAGTTTCCCCCTGCTCAGTTATTTAACGCAAGTATTAGCTTTGTCTTAGATGTTCTCCTAAAGTCAATCTGTGTAAAGAACACAGGGCAAAGGGAATCTTAATTTTAAATAAGTCAGCTTAGGCACTTCTGGTGAAGGGGAAGGGATAAACAGTAATAAAATGTTGTCAAATAAGGCAAACATGGTCATAAATGAAAGCAACAAACAAAAAAGAAAGTGTTACAAATCATGGGAAAAATCCAGACCAAATATAAATGATTTGAATCTAGATTTAAAAAATGGATAGTATCAGAGCAGTTTTAATATCAACAAGAAGACTGTTCCATAATTTTGGGACAGCTATGGTGAAAGCTCTATCATTCCTCGATTTTAATCTACATCTGGGAAACACCAATAGCCTTAAGTTGGCTGCCTTAAAAGCTCCAGCAGTTTGGGTTCTCAACAAGTTGGAGACATATGAGGGCGCCAAACCATGTCTTCTCCTCAGTGTCAGTATATTGCGCATGTTCACAAATGCTGTGCACTGATGTATACCCCAGTAGCTCACGGATGACTTCCTCTGTTTTAAAATAAAGTACTGGGGTATCTGAGGTAATACAGCAGCAGTTGATTGTTCCTCATTGACACTAAAGACTCTATTTTTTAAAATCTAGGCGCAAAGTCTAAAGCGCGTGTCTCAATCCTCTTTTGAATCCACAGCGAGAGGATAAAGAATGAGCCTCCTCCATTCGGCCTCTTTACTTTTTCTTTACTTTTACTCTTTACTCCTTTACTTTTGTGGATAAGGAAATGGTGTTGTACACATTCCACTGAAGACATCCACTGGCCTACATATTTAATTTTGTTTGTTAAGCACAAAGATTTGTTTCAAAACTATTTCTAAATTCATTTCTAATTTCCAGCAAACAAATAAATGAACAATATTAATGAAGTGTGGTCAAAAAACGGAGTTATATCCAAACACACGTCCTATGCTTATGTCCCACATGGTGATGCAGACGTCCAAAACCTGACAGGTGGACAAATTTCAATTTTAACTCTTATTAAACAAAGATAAATATGCATGTAATAACAATATAATAATATAATACTGCTGATAATAACACTGTACAAATGTAAATTGACATGAATAAACTGTGTTTTTTATTTTTAAGTAGAAAATAAGAATTTTGTAACATTTTAATCCTTTAATTTTTTTTCATAGGTAAAGATATTTGTGTATTGCTGTACATCCTGTCTGTATTACAGTTTTTCTCAGTGGCTTTGGTGCACTTCTCAAAACACTATTTACATTTGCACAACAGTTAATGCATTTCTCAAAACAATTAGTACAAATTGCAAAACCTAGTTGATAACCTGCAAAAGCGTGTCACTTACTCACAATGGATAGCTCATTCCTCAAAAGCAAGTAGTCATGTCAATGAAAGTGTCAGTGTGGTCAAGATGAAAAGCCCTGACACCATTGTTTATGAACACGATATCATGTTTTCATTAACTAGTTTCCAATGCAAAAAAAGTCCGATTTTGGTGGCACGTCCTAAAAATGCTCAAGACAGCACTATATACTATTTGCACAACCATTTGAAAACTACAGTAAAGTTAGACATCACTGCATTTAGTAAGGTATCCGAGTACAAGAAACTGATTATGTATGTTTCACATTTTTACTGCATTTGCTCTCTGCAATTCTAATTTATTCACAGCATTGTGCAAAAGAATAAATACACCCTTATTTACAACAAACAGAAACTTCCTTTGTGTAGAGCTGTGCACAACTATAATATTAACTGTAATATTGCAGAACATACTGGAACTGAAACTACAGCATACACAGGTTAGTAAATCATTCATGAATTTATTCAATTTAGAAGACATTTTCAGGCAATTAAAGATTTTATTTTTTCTTTAAATTTGCTTTTTAACAGATTTTGACAACTAGTTCAACATTTTTTTATGTAATGACTCAAGTAATACGAATGATAATGTTATAAAACAGTAGAGAGTTATATGAAAGCAATTGATGCATGTCTAACCGCATCTGCAATTTGTTGGAAGGAATGAGAAACCGCTACTATGATGTGTACAAATGACTAGCTGTTTTGAGGAATGCATGAACTGTTGTGCAAATGTAAATAGTGTTGAGAAATGCACCAAAGCCACTTAGAAAAACTGTAAGTAATGTCTAAAAGTTTTGGAACTGCACAGGCACATAACTATCGCGCTCTACGCTGGACTTAAGATCAGCTTTTAGTCAACAGTGCAGTCTATTTCAGTTCCTCAAAATAGCAACACAGCAACAAAGCGCCTTAACACACCTTCTTTTTAGACCAGCAAACCAATGAGTCCACAAAGGGGCGCAAATGTCTGAAAATAGCAACAAATTGTGCCAAACACATCTTGTGCCATAAGCCTGATTTATACTTCTGCGTCAAGTGACCGGCGTAACCCACGGCGCATGCAACACGCGTGGCTGTGCATTTATACTTCTGCGCGCTGTCTCTGTTGGTCTGCATTAACACTTCCGAAGAGCTAGTTGGCAGTGAGGTGTAAATGTTCCTCTGTGTCTAGTTTCTTCGCTGCTTTTTTGCTTTTCCTGAACACTTCCGGGATGTACAAGTGGCTCAAACTCGCTCATTTTGAGGCAGGAACCGGAGGACGTGCAACAACTTTAACTATGAGCTAAACACAAAACAAAACGTTGCATCCAGAGCTCCTTTACGGGACTCCACACTTGTAAACAATCGCTCCATCAGGCTCGCACCATTCACGCGGCTCTTGGTCCCGCCCAGACACGTCAGCGCTACCAAGCCGACCAATCAAAGAGCTTGCGCTACGCCTCGTTGCTACGTGTAGTTACAATTTTTCAGAGGTGCACGTCAGCGACACCGACGGCCACGGCGAAGGGCTATGTTTCAGCGCCGTAGCATACGCCGGCGTTTGACGCAGAAGTATAAATCAGCCTTTATTGTGTTGGGTGTATGATAGGACCCTAAGGAGAAGAAACTGTTAAATAAAGTCCTTATTTTTGTTTCAAATCAGCATTAAAAGTAGTGCTGCTTAATTTTTTTGTTGTTTTATTTTGTTTTAGGATTTTTTGAAAACAGGACATTTAAAGAAACGGCATTTATTTAAAATAGCAGCACTACAAAAGTCTTTACTACCACTTTTTTGTGATCAAGTTAATGCATCCTCACTGAATAAAAGCATTTGTTTCATTCGCAAAAAACTTTCCCCCAAACTTTTTAACAATAACACAATTATTCTGTCTCCCATTTTCACCAGTCCTGACATGCGGCTTCACATTAACACTCACGAACGTGCACTCCTGCATGCTGGGATGCAGTCAACCCATTTCCCAGCAGAAGTGGAAGCCATTATAGAGCCATTGTTTCACAGATGCCCTGCCACAGTTTGAAGGCTTCCCGCATGTTGTTGAGCCGGTGAGCTGCCAACAGATTGGCCCAATTGTACGGTGAGTGGGCAGGTTCAAGTGATCTCGCTGCTGAAACGGCTCGCTGAACCCCCCGAAATGTGTTCTGACACCACGACGGGCGGCACTTGCAAATTTCGCACTATGATGAAGACGAGTGGCAGGCCGAAAGGAAATTATATTTGAAACAAAGCAATGACTTGAATGACTATGAACACTACTGCTGCATCACAATTCACATACTTATACAACGTTCTAAATATATGTGCTATTTTTGTGAAGTACTTTTGAATGTGTAACAGAAAAGTAGGCAAAATTTGGGACATACTACTACTTTATTAAAAGACCAATATGTTGCTTGGTTATCTGCCCTGTCAATAATATTGACATATCATTTACATTTCTATGCAAAGTATCACAGGTTCAATCCCAGGGTTGGGTGCAGTAGGACTGGTGGATTACATGTGGGGGCTCGTCCGGGATGGGAGTGAGGTTTAGGGAGGTAAGTGTAATGGAGGCCAGCTAGCGAAGTGCTATGCAGGTTAACCTCAATCATCTGACCTGTAAAGTTGCTCTAGCGACAGACGCTATAGGCCATGGTCTTTAGCAACCTACTCCCATGCAAAGAATCGCCAGTTTGATCCCAGCTTAGACCGGGTTGGGTGCAGTAGGACCGGTGGATTACACATGGGGGCTCATCCAGGATGAGAGTGAGGTTTAGGGGCGTGAGTGTAACGGAGAGCAACTAGCGAAGTACTTTGCAGGTAAACAACACTCCTCGGATCTCTAAAGTCGCTGTAGCAACAGATGCTAGACACCAAGAGCTTTAGCAACCGGCTCCCATGCAAAGAATCGCCGGTTCAATCCCTGCTCAGACAGGGTTGGGTGCAGTAGGACTGGTGGGTTACAGTTCTTTCGTACTAAATTATTTATTACTTATCGTTATTGAAAATTCAGTTGATGTCGGTCTCACACATCTGTCATGTTTGTAGTTCATTTACACTATTCTATCTCCAGAATTCGAATTTACCTCCAACACGCAATGTATATGTGAGCATTATTATCGGTTAAAGTACGGGACAGTTCATCCGAGAACCTTTAGTATATTCTTTTCAACATACTATGGTTTGGGACAAACTAATTCAATTTTCAATACTATTTAGGATGGATAGTATGCGAATTGAGACGCAGCATACATTTTAAGCTCTAAAAATGCTGGGTTGTTGTAACTCAGTGGATCTCAATACTGGTCCTCGAGTCCACCACCCTGCACATTTTGTACGTCTCTCTTATTTCAAAAGTTCACACTTAGCTGATGATTCATTATGAAGCTTGTTTGGCATGCTGTCCCAGGAGAGAGCCCTGAGCTCATAAGATCCAAGAGCCCGGGGAAGTTTTGAGCTCTTGGAGCTCATAAGATCCAAGAGAAGGGAGTTTGAGCTCAGGTAGATCTCGAGAACTCTCCTGCTGTAGTGGCTAATGAACAGATAGTGATTGCTCTTAAGAGGTAACTACTTACTAGGTGCATGTTTATGGTGCAAATTTGGATTAGTCAATAAATCTTAAATTGCATGTTTCTGACATTGGGAGGAAACCGGAAAACCCAAGGGGAAACCTACAATAGCACGAAGAATGTGTAAACTCCACAGAAACGTTGGCTGGCTTGGTAAGGACTAGAACCAGAGACGTTCTTGCTGTGAGGCAACAGTGCTAACTCATCTAGGAAAGGAAGAGGAGTAAGGGGGGAAGGGGGGATTCTTAAAAACGAAGATGGCTGTCATATGGAACTTAGGGTATTTATAGTGGCTTAGGAATCGTCTGATTAGTGAATCATGAATTGAATAATGCGGGACCGGCTGCAAGCAATCATAAGCACGTAATCCTCTCGAAATTTGTTCATGAATAAACTTTACTTAACAAACAAGGATTAGTTCATGGATCTCTCTGTTAACAAGTTGATGGTCTGAATCAGGTGTGTCGAGTAAGAAAGACTTGAAAATGTACAAAGCAGGGGGGCTCGAGGACCGGAATTGAAAATGACTGTCGTAACCACTGTCCACTTTATGTTGTTTAATCCTCATTTCTGGAGGTTAATATCCCAAGTCTTAATCAAGAGCACAATCAAAGTCATTTACATCTAAAACCCAAAAACCTTTACTGCATTTTTGGCAGTTCGTTTAAAACAGCATTTATCAAAACTCAACCCCATTGTCATCTGAACACGTAAAACTGAAAAAGAGGTTGTGTATGCTTTTTCTGTCTCCGTCAGATACGAGAGGCGTATGAAAGGATAGCTCAATGTCATCGATCGCTTGCAGGCAATTAATGTCCTGCTTAATTGCTTAAGTCTATCAACGGCTTTCAAATTTGGCTAGCATGCGCTTCTCATCTGGCTTTCACAAGACACTTCACCAGAATATGCAAATAACTGCCCCGAGTGAGATATTACATCCTGATCTCTAACCGTTACATGGGGATTTGTGTTTATTAGGATAATAAAAAGGATATTTTGGAAAGCATCAAATGCGGAGGGCTTCAGAAACACACACACACACTGAAAATAAGAGTTAAAAAGGCATGGAAATGTTGAACGCCACTAGCCTGCTCTCCCTACTGATTTTTCCCCTCCTCTTCTGTTGCCGTGGAAACAGTAAGCGATGTTCAACAGCGCTGCAGAAAGAGAGAAATATATATATATATATATAAATATATATTGCCGGCAGTCTCATTCTCACCCACTGAGAGCATATGTGTGATCAAATATTTGACTTCTGTTTGACACATATATGTGTTCAGATACGCCAGCAGATGAAGGACAGCTGCAGTGGGGGATTGAAGGACGCCACACTTTGGTAAATCTTTCAAATACTGTTTATGATCAAATAAAACAAAATGTATTAAAGTGTTATTAATTTTTACTTAATACAAGAGTAAACTGTAAAAGATGCAGGGTTCCACACAATTCACCCAACACAACTAGATTAAGGTAACGTAACAAATTTACGTGGCCTGCTCATAAATTAAAACTAAGTTTCCCAAATTAAATCTCCAAAATTGGGCGGCACAGTGGCTCCGTGGTTAGCACTGTCGCCTCAAAGCAAGAAGGTCACTGGTTCGAGTACTGGCTGGATCAGTTGGCAGTTCTGTGTGAAGTTTGAGTAAAAGAATGAATGAATGACAATAGTAAATTGGCGCATACAGTTAAAGTCAAAATGATCAGCCCTCCTAAAAAAGTGCTGTTTAACAGACCATGTGTATCGAAGGCCAGCCAAGTAGGTGCTGTGCAGGTAAACCTCTCTCCTCTGACCTCTAATGGTGCTCTAGCAACAGACGCTAGAGGCTATGGTCTTTAGCCTCCTTGGTAGAGCAACCGACTTCCATGCGGAAGGTTTCCGGTTCGATACCAGCTCGGAGCAGGTTAGGTGGCGTAGGACTGGTGGGGTTACATTGGTGCCGTGACCCGGATGCGAGTGAGACTTCAGGGGGGGTGAGTATAACGGAGGCTAGCTAGTCAAGTAAGTGCTGTGCAGTTAAACCTCACTCCTTTGACCTCTAAAGATGCTCTAGAGACAGACACTAGAGGCAATGGTCTTTAGCCTCCTTGGTAGAGCAACCCCCATATGCGGAAGCACGCCGGTTCAGTACTAGCTCGGAGCGGGTTGGGTGGCGTAGAACGGGGTTACACATGAAAAATTTTAAGTATTTTCTATAATACTTTTTAATCAGGGGAAATACTTATTTCTTTTAGTTTTATCTGAAATTAAAGCAGTTTGCGGTTTTTTTACAATTTATTTTGAAGGCAATATTATTAGCTCTCCTGAAGAATTTTTCTTTTTCGATTGGCTTAACCTAGTTAAGGCTTTCCCAATATTCTGTCTTGATTTAAGAATGCTTTTTTTGTCCACTCCAGTGCCTATATGTCCTAAAATGCAATGCGATTTTGACACATGTTGTAGTTTCCAACTGCTCAAGGACAGTGTGTGCATGTTAAGTGTCGCTTTAAATTCAAATGAGATTGAAAGTCTTAATTAAAGGGGACTCTAAAGTATTATGCTCTTTTTTACAAGATGTGAAATTAGTCTCTGATGTACCAATAGTGTGTAAACTACCTGACAAAAGTCTTGTCATCAATCTCAGTTGTAAGAGCAATAAATAATAACTTCTAGTTGATCATTTGAAAATTTAGCAGAAGGCTGATTTTTCAGATGAATCATCTATTGAACTGAATCCCAATCATCACAAATAATGCAGAAGACCTATTGGAACCTGCATGGACCCAAGATTCTCAAAGAAATCAGTCAAGTTTGGTGGAGGAAAAATCACGGTTTGGGTTACATTCAGTATGGGAGCGCGCGAGAGATCTGCAGAGTGGATGGCAACATCAACAGCCTGAGGTATCAAGACATTTGTGCTGGCCATTACATTACAAACCACAGGAGAGGGCAAAGAAGGGCAAGGTGCTCAAGGATTGGTCAACCCAGTCACCAGAATGACCATTACAGAGCATGTCTGGGAAGATGAAGGAGGAGGCATTGAAGATGAATCCGAAGAATCTTTTTCCACACAGAAAAAGTCAGACATTCCTCTCCTATTTAAATAATTAAAACTCAAGGTATGATCATATTTTTATTTTTCTAAAATTAACAATCTAAAGGCCTTTGCCTTTCATAAAAGCCAGTTCCGAAACCAAATGATCAACTAGAAGTCAAGTTATTCCTAAAACTTTGACAGGCGACAATATTATTTTTATGTAGTGTATGTGAGGTTCCAGCTGAAAATACCTCATAAATAACGCTTTATAATTCTTTGAACCTACCCCTTTTATGTTTTGAACCTAATTGTGTCATTTTGGTAACTGCCGCTTTAAATAGGAATGAGATTGTGTGCTTTACAAAAGAGGGCGGGGCTACTAATGCCTGTGAGTAACCATAGCATCAGATTCAAAACTCTGATGGCAGATGGCTGCTTCTCACTCAGAGCTGTCTATGATACTGAGGGACAGATTGACAACAATAGGTGGTGCTTTTCCCCTCCAATAACATGTACAAAGGCAGAATGTCAATCAAAGAGTTTTTTTATAGTGTGACTATAAAAATAGAATTAATTTATATTTTACTATTCAAAGCTGGCTATATTCACACGTTGCAAAATCACTGTTTTAATATCTCATAAAAGTGATTTTTGCATAATAGGTCCCCTTTAAATAAACATAAATATATAGAAAATCTGTATTAGAATCAAGAATACACACAGTCTGAAAATAATCAACACAGTTTCTGCTCTCCCTCCATATTTGGCAATTCTTTTCTCCTCAACTGCTATTTCTAAATAATCTCTTGTTATTTTACGTCTCCCCTTCTCTATAATTACACTTCTCCATAATTACATCTAACGGCCACTAAGAAGCTGATGCTTTTTACCAGCTCCACTCCTGAGGTCTCTTGAGGATCCCTGATGTCCAACGAAACCCACCGTCAACTGATTATCTTAAATCCGGACACCCCCAACCCCACCGGCAAACACCAGGGACGTCCAATCAAATCACATCCTAAACGTCGGCTGGGGATTTAACCGTTGAAAAACACTCATAACCAGTCATTAATGAACCACGTTACCACGCACTTCATATCACGTCTGTTAAAAAAGCAATTACTGCAAAGCGTACTTAAGCGAGATAGATATCCAGGCTAACCGCGACATGGGAGGCTGAGATTTAATTACGTTACACAGAGATGCTTAATGATCATTTGCTTATCAGGCGATCAAACACGTATGTGTGAAATCCATCACCGATGCCGGGCTTCACATTCGTCTCAGCTATTTGCAGTCAGACTGATTTGTATTGGTTGAATGAGCAAGCGCCTGATTGGATGAGTTTTTATTATTTAAATCAGTAAGCATCTGATTTGGCTTAATTGTTCAAATTACTTATCTAAAACAAGCTCAAACACAATTCTGAAGAATCATTCAATCATTTTCCTCTGGCTTAGTCTCTATTTCAGAGGTCACCACAGCAGAATGAACCGCCAACTATTCCACATACATATAAACACACACTTCAATGCACCTACACCGCATATCTTTGGACTGGGGGAAACTGGAGCACCTGGAGGAAACCCGCGCCAACACAGGGAGAACATTCAAACTTCACACAAAAATGCCAACTGACCCAGCTGTAAGTCGAACTAGTGACCTTCATACTATGCTAACCACTGAGCCACAAACAAGCACATTACGTGTGGTTATTAGCTGATAATTAGCATAGCAACTGTAAAAACTCATTAAGAAGGTCATAAAGTAAAACATCAGCTCATGTTCTGACCTGACAGTCAGTTCCTCACCCATATATTCTAATAGTGGTACCTGGAGAAATATTGAATAATAAAAGAAAAAAAACTAATAACACACTTCTAACCCTTTGACGTAAACGATTACACTGATGTGATTCGCACCGGCTGTTCCATGAAGCTTACGATCACATCAGTGAGCTAAGAATGTTTACTTTAGTAATCATCAGATGCTAAAAATCAACCTGCTTTGGCGCACGTCCACAGATTCACTTATGTATTTTTGGTATTTAAGTAGGGGTGTCAAAATTAATTGTTTCTTTGGTGCAACTCGATGCAGATGCAGACAATTCAGTATCGGTTCAGCAACCGATCCTTAGCGGTTATTATGTAGCAGGCCCAGATTGAGAGTTTCTGGTGGGCCGGTTCGTTTTTTGGCCGCGAGGACCAGTGTTTCTAGCTGCTTGCACTCTCAGCAGTCGCACTTTTTTTTCATTTATTTATTTATTTGACCATAGCCTTACTCTTTTTATTCATTATTTTGCTGCAGCTCCGCTCTTCTTGTTTATTGTCTCGAAGCCCCAGGTGCAAAATGCAGCCTGCAGGTTAATAATAATGTGACTATCATTCCGGCCACACAAATTGTGATCCAGTGGTCAGTGCATTGAGTTACGGTGTCGTTGATCCGTGTTCGATCCTCACCAAAATAAACGTTTTTTTTTTTTTTTTTTTATTGTTAAGACATATAAAACTGTAAGGTTGTTGAATATTTGAAGTTCTAAAGCAGCTGTTTTCTTGATAAAGACATGATAGTGTAATTAGAAACTGAATTGGAAATGACCTTTTTTTAATATTGTCAGTCGTAAACTGAGGTGGGCTGGTCTCATGCTTGAAACTCCAGGGCTGAAAAGGAGTCCCACTCCGGCCTTGTTTAGTACTGACATCAATTATTTCATATGAGCTATGTCACGGTAGAACACTATGGCGAGGGAGGTGATGGCAAATAATTGAAATACCAGAAATACAATTCACTGCGTGTGTTTGCTAGACAGTCATTAACTGACACCGAAGTTACAGCAGAAGCCCTTATTTCACTCCCATGATGACCTGTTGGCAAGATATTTCCTCTCCTCTCGGCTGTTATTGCGACACTTGTCACAAGTATGTCTGCAAAGTGAGTTTTCTCCTCCGCACCTATCATGGATCAGCTGTAAACGCTGCTGCAGTTTATCAGTGTCACTTATTGGTGAACGGCACCAGAGCACTAGAGCCAAACACAGCCCTTTCTGTTGAGCATTTAACCAATAACAGGTGTTTAACTTTGTCATGAATGAACATGACAGCCAAGTATAGACTAGAACAGCGCTTCTCAAACTTTTTCCATCAAGTACCATCAGCCAGACACTTTCTTCAGCTCCTGTGGGGGATCCCAAGGTGTTCCTAGGACAGCCGAGAGATATAGTCCCTCCACAGTGCCTGGGTCTTCCCCGAGGCCTCCGCTCGGTGAGACATGCCTGGAACACCTCCCTAGGTAGGCGTCCAGGAAGCATCCAAAATAGATGCCCGAGCCACCTCAACTTACTTCTCTCGATGTAGAAGAGCAGCAGCTCTACTCTATCAATAAGGGTGCACCCTGCCACCATGCGAAAGAAAAATCATTTCTGGAAACTCGTTTCCAACCTGGAGATGGCAAACCACATTTTCCGGTGGAGCACCATGGCCTTGGCTGTCATGTGAGTCGATAATATATAAAGTATTGTGGAAAATTTTTGCAGAAGCCCTTATTTCTCTCCCATGATGATAATGAAAGTAAACTCCACTTTTTTCTCTGTCTCTTTCTCTCACTGTGGCCCCTTTGACCTGTTGGCGAGATTTTCCCCTCCTCTCGACTGTTATAGCGATACTTGTGGATCCAGACACGAGCGTGTCTGCAAAGCAAGTTTTCTCCTCCGTGTCTATCATGGATCAGATGTGATCGCTGCTGCCGTTTATCAGTGTCACTTATCGGTGAACAGCACCAGAGCATTAGAGCCAAACACAGCCCTTTCTGTTGAGCGTGTAACCAATAATAGGCGTTTAACTCTTTCGGCAACTCTCAAAAAGCAAGCAGGATAATATTTAGGTTTGTCTAATTGCTTTAAATGCTCGTGTTGTTCTTTGCATGTGCTTGAGTTTTGTTTGATTCAGTGTGTTTTCTTTGAGCAGGTGAAATTAAAGGTACAGTACATATATCTGACTGCTTGTGTTAAAAGACAAAATTGCATTACAAATACATGTATTTAAAAGTATACATTTTTATTCTTGTATTGGGTTAGGGGTATGGTTAGTAAAATATAGAATTGTATATAGAAAGCACCATCAATGCACCGAGATATCGAATTGAATCGATGACATGATAATCATAACCGAACCGTGAGAGCAGTTTAGGTTCACACCTCTATTTTTAAGAGTGTGCTGACTATTCCCAGTCGCTTTATTCCTTCATAACTGCCTGCAAATGAAGTATGTATTTTAACCCAACACAACATACAATCCCATACATAACAACCAGAGAGTGAGACAAACTGCGCTGTGATCAGCTTTGCAACAAACATTGCAAAAGCGAAGACACCCTTTCCGCAGGATAGATGTGTTTTCTGCCTCTTAACAAAGACATTTCTCTCTCTTTCTCTCTGCATGTGTCATTCTGACAGTCTTGTCAGATTAACTGCCTAGTTAAGAAGTGCGCTTGTTTGTTTGTGCATGCGAGTGTGTGTGTGTGAGTGTGTATATCTTCATTGTTCCCTGCAGTGATTCCTGTTTCCGCTTCCAGACACAGTGAGCGAGCAGTTAGTGGATTAACTCTCTCCTACAGGGAATCGTGGGCAATATTGTGCTGTACGACAGGCGTAATAAAATATAAGGCCTGTCTTTAGGAACAATAAAAGCTGTTAGGCAGGAGCGCTGGTGTCTGTAGTGCTTCAGTTCTAGTGATTAGGGAAATCATCGGAAATTCAACTCCGAAATTACACTATCGGGTTCAGCGCTCTATTTATCAGCAGAGAGAGAGAGTTTAGAACATGCTGTCGAACATACGGAACCAAAGGAAAGTGAGAGTGGTTGTGTATTAATTGGCTGGTACTGTGGATTAAATGATTTATAAGGCACATTTTATTTTACTGCACAATTCACGCTATTAACAGAGCATTAAAGGAGGCCTATTATGTAAAAATCATTTTAATAAGGGTTTTAAACACAGTTGTGTGGCAGCAGTGTGTGAATATAGCCAGCCTTTAATGGTCAAAATTAATTCATTATATTTTTTATAACCACTCATGATTAAAAACAGTCTGTAGAAACGCTTTGATTTTCATTCTCCCTTTGTACGTGTCATCAGAGGGGTAAAGCCCCGCCCATTAGTGACAATCTCTCCCTCATTAGCATAGAAAGCCTTGAGTGAGAAGCAGCCGTTGGCCATTAGTTTTGAATCTGCCAGTATGCTGACACACAAGCATTTGTAGCCCCGCCCTCTTTTGAAAAGAGCACAATCTCATTTGAATATAAAGCGACAGTCAACACAATTCGGATGAAAGCCTAAAAGGGGCAGATTTAAAGAGTTATAAAGCAATATTTGTCAAGTATTTTAAGCTGAAACATCACATACACACTATGGGGACATCAGATACTAATTTTGCATCTTGTAAAAAGAAGCATGATACTGTAAGTCCCCTTTAAATAAGATTTTTAGCTTAATAAACTCCCAATGTTCTGCGTATTAATAGTTAGGAAGGTAGTAGTAGGTATTGGGCAGTGTTAAGAATGCAAATGTAAGAACGATCATACTTTATAAGTGCTAATAAACTTTTAGGACCCTATCATACACCCGGCGCAATGTGGCGCAAGGCGCGATGCAATTGTTGTTTATCATTGTTTATCCCAGGGGTCGCCACAGCAGAATGAACCGTCAACTTTTTACAGCAGATGTTTTACACAGCAGATGCCCCTCCAGCCGCAACCCAGTACTGGGAAACACCCATACACTCTTGCATTCACACAAACACACACACATACACTACTTTTGTTTAACAATCGGGACATTAAAAACAGCAAAACCATATAGTGATCTGATGTACCAAGAGGAGGTAATGACAGAGACCTATAAGCTCCCAAAACTGAACCATGACATCTGTCCAGGACTTTATCAGCACACGTGGTGCGTGTGACATACTGTTTATATGCCTTTAAATATTTGTTCATAAAACAATGATTAAAATCCCCTAGGCTGAATTTGGGAGCATCTGAAGATGTGTTATCAAGTTCGTCCAGAACATTTTCAACAGTTTTAAACACCGAAGCAATTTGAGCATGGGGGTATATGTACAGCTTATAAGTCAGAATTATTAGCCCTCCCTTGATTTTTTTTGTCTTTTATAAATATTTCCCAAATGATGTTAAACAGAGCAAGGACATTTTCACCGTAGCTGCGTCCCGAATGGCACACTATACACTATGCACTATGTACTTATGCACTTACACACTCAACGGGATAGTATATGTTTTTAGTGTTGTCCCAAATGGCACACTAATGTTTTTTTTTACTAAGCTTCATTCAAACCGTTTCCCTGATGACGTTTGACGGTTGCCAAATTAGTGAAATAAATAAGCAAACTATCAAATAATATTTGCAGTGAGTATAACTGCATTTACCATCGGGAGGCGCTATAATCACTCTCGCAGGAGAACTTTGCTTTCACCATCCAAAATAAATAAAGTTATCCAACATGTGCGCCCGATAGCTCCGCCCCTTCCGCTACGTAAGCAAACCTGTGGTCGTTGAGTGCGTGAAGTGTCCATCATTACACACTTAATTTTAACGGCTGAATGAGTGCATCATCCGGATAAATAAAGTGCACTTATTATTTTTTTTAAGTTTTCAGTGTGAACACACTACTTACACTATAATATTTTTTTTCTTCTGGAGAAAGTCTTATTTGTTTTATTAAGGCTAGAATAAAAGTAGTTTTACATTTTTTAAACACTATTTTAAGGTCAATATTATTAGCCCCTTTAAGCTATATTTGTATTCGATAGTCTACAGAACAAACCATCATTATACAATAACTTGCCTAATTAACCTAACCTGCCTAGTTAACCTAGTTAAGCCTTTAAATGTCACTTTAAGCTGTATAGACGTTTCTTGAAAAATATCTTGTCAAATATTATTTACTGTCATCATGGCAAAGATAAAATAAATCAGTTATTAGAAATGAGTTATTAAAACTGTTATGATTAGAAATGTGTTGAAAAAAACGTTCGATAAACAGAAATTGGGGGAAAAAACAAACTGGGCGGCTAATAATTCTCACTACACCTGTATACAACAACAAAGAACAGCTGAGGGAAATGTGTTTTCATTTATCGTGTGCTCAAAACTTGCGTGTGTTTTTGTTGGTGTTGTCTAAGCACGTGGCTCGGTGTTTACATCATGGCCACATGCTTTAGTGGTGTTAACAGTTCTCTCAATTGGCTGCGTGTTCTTGTCCTGTTTTACATGAGCACATGGCTTGCGGTGTTTTCTTTGTCATGTGCTCTTCTGTCTATTTTGTTGTCCAACCCTCCTTGTTAACCCAATATTAGTTCATCCTGTTCATCTGTCTGTTTGTTAATTACTTCTGCTTATATTCTCCTCATGTCTGCTGTCCTGTGCCAGTTCATCATCGTATGTTACCTTGTCCTGTTGTGTGTATTTCAGTGCTGATCCCTGCCAGCCTGCCCAGTCTAGTTTGTTTTGTTAATGTTTTCCCCCTCGGGGTAGTTTGTTTTGCCTTTTATTTTATTTAATTATAAATAAATACCCATTTTTTCACAGCACTTGAGTCCTCGCTCCTTTTCCCCACCCACTGAACATGACACAGGACTTCTTCATTAGCCAACATCGCATTTCCCCAATTAATCAACAACATCAAGAGTGATTTTCCACAGATTTATCACCTTCACTTTTAAAACTTTATAAAAGTCCTTTAAAACTCCACGAGGTGACAAAATTGACAAATGGTTGGTTAGCAACAACACAAAATAAACCATGATTGATTTGACTGTTTCTTCGTAAATTCATCTCCCTACCAATGCATCACGCTTATCAGTCAGCTAAAGCACATTTTCCATTAATTTTGAGCTTTTATGACTAATATTTGTTTGCATTTCAAACAATATTGATGAATGGGCCATTGCGATTTTAATTTTCCTTATCAGTGAGAAAACATTGCCGTTTTGTGTGTGTGTGTGTGTGTGTGTGTGTGTGTGTGTGTGTGTGTGTGTGTGTGCGTGTGTGTGTGTGTGTATGCGTGTGTATGTGTGTGTGTGTGTGTGTGTCTGATGACTTCTGGAAAATTGGAAATTGGATAATTGCTTTGTGTTTGTGTTCCCAATAAAACATACACACATATAGAAGTGTGACTTTCACTTTAATTGTTTAATGGGGTTACTAAAACAACAACAGTCTTCGAATATAATGTATTAGAAAGCCTGAATCGTGTCTATAACATAGGATAAGTAGATATTGCATACATAATTGACAAAATAAAATAGATTATTGTTCATTTATTCATTTTCTTTTCGGCTTAGTCCCTTTATTAATCTGGGGTCACCACAGCGGAATGAATATGTCTTACGCAGCGAATGCCCTTCCAGCTGCAACCCATCTCTGGGAAACATCCATACACACTCAGTCACACTCATATATCACAGACAATTTAGCCTACCCAATTAACTTGTACCGCATGTCGCAAACTCACGGAGAACATGCAAACTCCACACAGAAACACCAACTGACCCAGCCAAGACTCGAACCAGCAACCTTCTTGCTGTGAGGTGACAGCACTACGTACTGTGCCACTGCGTCACCATAGATTATTGTTATTTGCACCAAATAAAATTATATGTTAAAAATAATTAATTAATTAATTAATTAATATTAATAAATTAATATTAATAAATAAATAAATAAATAAATAAATAAATAAATAAATAAATAAATAATAACAACACCAAAAACGAATAAATCACATTATTATTATTATTATTATTATTATTATTGTTGTTGTTATTATTAAAGTACGATAGAAGGCTCAGCTGATTTAAGATTTGAATACTATATTATATGTGCGCAGATATGATAAAAAAAATTATAACATTAAATCAGAATCTGCCCACTACATGTTGATGAATATCATAATCATCATCATTATCATATATAGGAAAAATAGCTTAATTGAATCAAAACTTGCATTATAACCCCTATATTATATTAATACAATAATGTAAGTGATAATGTAAATTATATTCCAGATATTACAGTAATACTATAAAATAAGGTAAATGATCATGTAAATGATAAATAAAATAAAGCAAGTGATAATGTAAATGATATTCCATTTATTATATTCATTCATTCATTTTCTTTTCGGCTCAGTCCCTTTATCTGGAATCGCCACAGCGGAATGAACCACCTTCTTATCCAGCATATGTTTTACGCAGCGGATGCCCTTCCAGCTGCAAACCATTACTGGGAAACATCCATACACACTCATACACACAAACAAACACTACAGACAATTTAGCCTACTCAATTCGCAGGTGTTTGGACTGTGAGGGAAACCGGAGCACTTTTTAATAATGTCAATGATAGTAATTAATAATGATAGTGATAATAATGTCAATGAAGATGCCAGATTTGGTTCCTCATCTGACAAAGGCTTAAAAAATATTCAGGGCTGCAAAAAACAGTTATTATACAACTCTAACTCCTATTTATAGTTTACTGATGTTAATAAAAAGTTATGTAGTATACAATATACTGTATGTTTTATGTAGCTTTTGCCCTTCCAGCTGCAGCCCATCACTGGGAAACACAAGTTTTCTGTAATAGGTCTTAGTACTGCTCCAGGGTTTTTCCAATGAGCCCTATAAAATATCTAATATACAATAACTACAAAAGAACACACACAGATTAGCTGTGTCCATGCACTGTCTTACAGACCACCGCGCGCAATGAAAATTTTATTATAGGACCCAAATGATCATTTGACCAAGAAATTAAAGTTGTGCATCTCAAAGCCAGAACTTGTTACACACCGATCTGAGCACAGCAATCGCTATTCACAGAAGAGAAACATTTGTGAGTGTTCAGAAGCAGCAGTCAGTCTGAATGCATCTCTATTCACCTGGATCACAGCTGTATTTAAGAGGGTGGACAGACACACACTCCAGCTGCAATACAATCAGACAGATGAGTGGCAGAAAGAGAGAGAGACTGAGAGAGACACTGAGAGAGAGAGAGAGAGAGAGCAGCACAAATCTGTATTCAACACTCATGCCTGACCACTGCGACAGCTAAGGACAGCTCAAGAACATACACACACACACACACACTCTCACACGCACACAAACACACACTTGCACTCACGCTTGCTTGCGCACAGACATACACACACACACACACACACTTACACATGCATGCACACACACGAATGCATATACACACACTAACTTACAAACACACACTTATATACACACACACTGACACTCCTGCATGCATGCACACTCTCACACACAAACATATTTACACTTATGCTTGTGCGCACACACAAACACACTCACGTGCACACACACACAAAACTGCACAATCACACTCTTACATGTGCACACATCTACACACCAACTCACACACACTCACACTCATGTGCACACACACTCACATTGTTGCTTGACTGCACACACACACTCACACAAACATACACACACATATGTACTGATGCTTGCGTGCTCCATACACACACAGCTAAGGACAGCTCAAGAACACACACTCTCACTCATGCGTGCACACACACACACACACACTCATGTACACACACACACACATGTACTTGCACTCTAGCACGCACACACACACACACACATTCACATTCATATTTGCACACGCAAACACACTAACTCACACTCATGTGCATACACACTTACACCCTAGTGTGCACACACACACACATGCTCACACAAACACTCACTAACACAAACACACACATACACTCACACTGATATATGCACACACCCACACATACTCTCACTCATGCGTGCATGCACAGACACACACACACGCACACACACACACGCACACACACACACACACACACACTTACTACTCAATCACACTCATATACATGCACACACACACATACTCAGGCTCATGCACACACAGACTCACAAGTGCATGCATGAAAATACACACACACTCACACACACACACACACACACACACACTCACACCAGCTTGTTTTTGGTAATTGTGGGGACAATGTCTGTGTCATACCCATATCTTTATACACATTTGTGCCCTGATATGTCACAAAAATACACATACAAACACATACACTCATGTGAAAAACACATACACACACTCACATTCATGTGCGCGCACACTCACACATCCAAACACACACACACACTGCTAACTTTGCCTCTCCAACCAGCATGCTATCATCCCAAACACACACCAACTTAAATATTCACTCAATCAATCCGACTCCCTCTCTCCATATATATTCAGATGAGGGGTTAAAGACGTTGAATAAAACAAGAGGGACTAAAGCTGCACAATAATCTAGGTCACCTTCATCTCAATCAAACACACACACATACAGAGAGAGAGAGAGAGAGAGAGAGAGAGAGAGAGAGAAACCACAGTCACACATGCACTGGCTTCTTGACTTTGTCTTCAGGGCCCATTCATCATACTCCTAATTCTTCATATTGATTTGTGGCAAACACAAAGCCAGAACCCTTTCCGAGCTCTGAGCGGCTGTAATAGTGTTTCTGTTGGTTTGTCTGAACACATGGGGCTTAGATAAAGTGACTCTGCGGAGACATCAGATACCTTTAAAATACATACTGTGCAGTCTATCTGTCTATCTAGACAGCTGTACAACCATTACCGCTCAGAATGAGGTTCTGCCTTGAAATAACAGTGGGCTACAGTACATGATCTCATATTGTGATGTTTAATTTGTATTGAGTGGCATTAAATTATTACTATTATTTTGCATTTGTAATGAAAGCAAATACAATACATGAATAATTGAATTGATGAAACTGGAAAACTATCCATCTAAACCTAACCCTTTTAACCTTAATCATAGAGTAAGTACATGTAGTTGATTATTGTTACTCAGTACTTAAATGCATTTACACTGAAACAAAGACATTGTAAAACAGCGTAAAATATACACAAATAAGTAAAGATAGATGAATAGAGAGATTACTGGACAGATAGGTGTAAGAAAAATGAACAGATGGGTGTAGGAAGGAAGGAAGGAAGGAATGATGGATGGATGGATGGATGGATGGATGGATGGATGGATGGATGGATGGATGGATGGACGGATGAAAGACAGACAGATGTTTGGTAATGGACGGATGGATAGTTGGGTGGATGGATAGATGGACGGATGGATGGAAGGATGGATGGAAGAAAAACAGATTAATTGGGATGAATAGGTGAATGGACAAATATGTGATGAAAAGATGGATGTATGGATGAAAAACAGATGGATGGATACATAGATGAAAGAGACAGATAAATGGATGGATGGATGGATGGATGGATGGATGGATGGATAGATGGATGAAAGACATACTAGTGGATGGATGGATGATGGATGGATGGATGGATGGATTATGAATGGATGGATTGTTTGATGGGTGAAGGGGACAGATGTATGAGGATGGATGGATGAATGGATGGATAAGGAAAGCTGGGTGGATGGATGTATGAATGGATGATAAACAGTAAGATTTATGTGGATGGATGGATGGATGGATGGATGGATTATGAATGGATGGATTGTTTGATGGGTGAAGGGGACAGATGTATGAGGATGGATGGATGAATGGATGGATAAGGAAAGGTGGGTGGATGGATGTATGGATGGATGATAAACAGTAAGATTTATGTGGATAGATGGATGGATGGATGGATGGATGGATGGATGGATGGATGGATGGAGGGATGGATGGGTGGATGGGTGGATGAAAGAAAAACAGATGAATGGGGATGGATGGATGGATGGATGGATAGGTGGATGGACAAATAGGTAATGAAAAGATGGATGTATGGATGGATGTATGAATGAAAAACAGACAGATGGATGGATGGGTGAAAGACAGATGGATGGATGGATGGATGGATGGATGGGTGAAAGACAGATGGATGGATGGATGGATGGATGGATGGATAGATGGGTGAAAGACAGACTAATAGATAAATGGATGGATGGATGAAAGAGACGGATGGATGGATGAATGGGTGAAAGACAGACTAGTGGATGGATTTATGGATGGATGGATGGATGGATGGATGGTAAACAGACAGATTTATGGGGATGATGGATGGATGGGTGGGTGGGGGGTGGGTGAAAGAAAAACAGATGAATGAGGATGGGTGGATAGGTGGATGGATAGAGGGTTTCATGGACAGATAGATGAAGAGGATGAATGGATGGATGGTGAGGTAATTCTAAGTAAACTTAAAATGAAGATAACCCTAACCCTAACATTTTGAGCGCTATGCATTGTGGGATACCATATTCCAGATTGCATAATCTACTTATTCATTATTATCATTCTGACAGTCATAATAGTTCACCCAGGTATTCCACACATACAAAAAAAACATGTATACTATGCACTAGTATATAAATGCTGCTAAAGAAGTATGAATAGTATGGTAATGCGCCATTCAGAACCAACCCACACACCCACAGCGCATTACCAGCCGATGAATGAATCACATCTTGTCTTCATTTTATCACATAGACAGCCTTATTGGATAATATGCTCTTTCCTTAAGAGCTTGTCTTTCTGCCTATTTCTCCGTAAAGTGACTTAAGGCAACACTGGATTTTTTTTTTTTATCAGGGTGGGAGCTAAATGTCGTAATGCACTTTTCAATTTTCTGGCCAATTTATATGCTAATGAGCAGGGTACATCTCTATTAGATTGGCTGGTGGACGGCAGGGCGATCAGGTGATTTTCTGCTCTCGTTCTCCTTCTGTGTAATTAAAGGGGCCGCCGAACAGCTCAACATGGATGCATAAACCCAGCCCTTCCTCTCTCTCTCTCTCTCTCTCGGGGTGGTTTGGCTGTTTGGTATGGCGAATGCGCAGCTGCCTGTAACAGGTCTGGACAGTGGTTTTATGGCTGCAGGAATGGGATCGCTATCAGGGGGCTAGAAAGCTCAGTATCTGTAGCCTCCTCTGAGTGTCTCTCCTTTTATCTCGTGGTGCAATGTAGATGCAAAACCATCTGTACGTCTAAAAGAATTCAATCAATGCTGTCTTGTGACGTACCAGCAAGTCAAGACTGCAGCTTATTCCATTATTTATTATTGTCAGTCTCTTTTGTTTGGCTTCATTATAATTTTATCCACAATACACAATAGGTTACTATAGGGATTTAAATTAGATAGCTCATTCACTCAAAGTAAAACAAACCTCGCCACCACATACACTGTAAAAAATGCAGGGTTCCAGACAATTGATTAAGTTAATAATAATAATAATAATTCCTTACATTTATATAGCGCTTTTCTGGGCACTCAAAGCGCTTTACACACAATGGGGGAATCTCCTCATCCACCACCAGTGTGCAGCATCCACCTGGATGACGTGACGGCAGCCATTTTGCGCCAGACCACACACCACACACCAGCTGATTGGTGGAGAGGAGAAAGCGATGAAGCCAATTGGAATATGGGGATGGTTAGGAGGCCATTATGGACAAAGGCCAGTGGGCAGATTTGGCCTGGATGCCGGGGTTAAACCCCTACTCTTTTCGAAGGACATCCTGGGATTTTTTTAACGACCACAGAGAGTCGGGACCTCGGTTTAACGTCTCATCCGAAAGACGGCGCTCACTGAGCAGTATAGCGTCCCCGTCACTATACTGGGGCATTAGGACCCACACAGACCGCAGGTTGGGCGCCCCCTGCTGGCCTCACTAACACCACTTCCGGCAGCAACCTAGCTTTCCCATGTGGTCTCCCATCCAGGTACTGACCGGGCGCAGCCCTGCTTAGCTTCAGTGGGCGACCATGTGAGAGTTGCAGAGAGCTAGCTGCCGGCTAAATTTGTTGAGTTAACTCAACAAATTTAAGGGGATTGAATTTATCATTTATAACTCTCGCTGATTAACACCTCACAGCCGTTTCCCTTGCATTGTTTCATTTGTGACGACTTGGCATTATGTTAACTTAACATTAGCGACCACAATTAGCATATTGTTTAGCGGTGTATTTGCTAAATGAGCACTGTGCTACGACCAAACTAGCCCCGCTGTATTTTCATATAACCAGTTTCTATTCTGTTCTTAAGTGACTCAATTAATTTAAAATTAAAACGTCAACCTCTTTTAATTCCTTGTTTTTATTGTTGTGATTATTTTTATGATAGTTTTGTAAAGCACTTTGAATTAGCATTGTGTATAAAATGTGCTACTGTAAATAAACGTGCATTGCAGTGTCATGCATTGGATAAAATGACAGAGAAAATGGACATAAGATCATTTTTCAGTGCAGCTAAACACCAAGTACAAAAAGTTCACATATTAAGCAATTTGGCTATAGGAATGAGTGCTTAAATACAAATGTCACATTATCAATCACAGGCAAAGGAGAAAGAAATGATTGAGGAACAGGCAGAGCAGGGTCAGTCAGATGTACAGTGTCAGGTAAGAGTGTTGTGCTTTTATTGAAGAGATAGTGACATTTTTTGGGGGGGGGGCAGAAAAATTTTTTAAAATGTTTTTTAGAGTTGTAGCTGTTTAGCAGAAGAACTTCACAGGCTCACTGATTTACAATATGATCGGTCAATTTAACTAGTGTAATGTAAACAAGTTGTTATTATGAGTATGGAAAATGTCTTTTCCTGCATGTATTCTGCTTCAGGAGTCAGTCTGTTGGCTGTAACAACAAAAGAAGCAATGCAAAAAACAGTTTTGGAGAAAAATTTGCTGTCATTGAACCTGAGAAAAACTTTGAAAATAATCATAATGACGTAGTCTCCATGCTTTAATAATAATGATAGAACCATTTTTAACTGTGGGGACATATCTTTATTAGTACAATTCAGCTGTAATATTTGTGTCCCCTTCAAAAAAAATGCTTGAAAGAAATGTTTATATTTATTGTCCCCCCCTCCCCCTCCCCCATACTGTTAAATCAGATTTACGCCCATGAACAACGACTATGACTAGTACTAAGACGACTATGATTACTATTACTACTGTTGCTACTGCTTCTCCTGTTGCTGCGACGATGACGAAAACTACTACTACTACTATTGGTACTCCTGCTGCTGCGACTACTATTACTGATACTACAGATACTACTACTGCTACTGCTACTCCTGCTGGTACTGTTGTTGCAACGACTACTACTACTACTATGACTACTACTACTTTGACTACTACTACTAATACTACTACTACAACTGCTGCTGCTACTGCTACTTCAGTTGCTGCATGACTACTACTGCTACTAATACGACTACTACTGCTACTCCTGCTGCCACTACGATCTCTACTACGACTACTACAACTACTACTGCTGCGATGACCACTACTACTATGTCCACTACTGCTGCTACTTCTGCTCCTACTACTACTAATACTACAACTACTCCTGCTGCTGGGACGACTACTACTACTACTATGACTACTACTACTTTGACTACTACTACTAATACTACGACTACAACTACTGCTGCTACTGCTACTTCAGTTGCTGCATGACTACTACTGCTACTAATACGACTACTACTGCTACTCCTGCTGCCACTACGATCTCTACTACGACTACTACAACTACTACTGCTGCGATGACCACTACTACTATGTCCACTACTGCTGCTACTTCTGCTCCTACTACTACTAATACTACAACTACTCCTGCTGCTGGGACGACTACTACTATGTCTACTACAACTATTATTACTACTACTACGACTACAACTACTACTATGTGGATATCAGAGAGCAATTTAACTTATTGATTTAATGCAGTTTAAAATTGATTAAACCCAACAAACCATTACTACTACTGCTACTACGACTATTACTACTACTACTGCTTCTGCTACTATGACTACTACTACTACTACTGCTGCTTCTGCTACTACGACTATTACAACTTCTACTGCTTCTGCTGCTACGACTACTACTACTACTATGTAGATATCAGAGAGCAAATTACCCTATTGACTCAATGCAGTACATAAATTTGATTACACCCAAACCCTTACTACTACGTTTACTATGACTACTACTACTACTGAGTAGATATCAGAGAGCAATTTCACTGATTGGCTCAATACAGTGTATAATTCTAATTAAACCCAAACCCTTACAACTACTACTGCTACTAGTACTACTACTACTGCTACTACTACCACTACTACTACTACTACTACTACTACTACATTTGCTGTTTTAAGCTCATTTTAGATAAGTAGCTTGAACAAGCAGCAAAATCATCATCAAAACATCAACACAGCAACTCTGTTATGAAAGTATACTACAACAATAATAACAACTACTACTTGAATATATAAGAGAGCAATGTAACTTATTGAATCAATGCAGTATATGGCACCTTTAAAGAAAAATAAATCCAATTAAACCCAAACCCTTGCGAACACTAATTATTTAAGGTCTAACTTATGCCTTGTAAACTAATTTATTTATTTGCAAACTGATAAAGACTGTAATCACATAGGAGCTTGTTATTTTCGAAATGCCTCCGCAATTACATCATGCAAAATGCATTAGACAGTCTGAGTCCTTATAATGCTCTTTTATGTCAGTTTGGCCAGTTTCCAGCCAAGTCGCCATCGAAACATACGACATGTTTGCACGTTGTCTTTCACCGCTGACAGCAAATCCTGAGAATCAGCTGTCAGGAGAAAAAACGGCAGCACCATAAGATCAGTCAATGTCACAGTAATGTCATTTCAAAGCGAGAGAAATACATCCACGCAGTATTGTAAAGGGCTCGCAATATTTCGCCAGCGTGACACAGAGACAACAACACTGATATCCTATCAAAATACAATATTGAGCGATGAAATGAGCTCTGCGGAAAGACCAGGGAGGCAAATATAGGTGAATGAGAGCAAAGCAGAGACGGATGAGGAGAAATGAAGAAAGAGGAAAAGACAGAAATAGGAAGAAAGGTGCTGGCAGACTAATTAAGCCAAAGGAAGTTTCAAGATATCGAGTTTGATTTAAAAGGCGAGACACTCTGACAGATGTGTGACGTGAGCTGCAGTGATAATAAGAGCGATATCGCCTGATACTCAATCAAGCAGACTTGAAAAATATATATACACTGCGGGAAGGTGTTAAATGAATTATGAATTAACAACAATCAGGAAGTTGCAAGCTACTTTTTTTTTCTCACTCTGATTTAACACAGTTTAACAGCTGCCATTGAGCTCTTTGGAATGCTGTCATCTCTTGTGCTAATTAAAGATGAGGTCATGTTTTATGTTGAAGAAGTGTAATTTAATATACTGAAATAAATGCTAAGCTATTTGAGAACTACTCAAATGTCAATAAGTCACTTTGTTCAACATTAAAAGTTTCATAATGCAATTCGAAACTGTAAGTACAATACAAATACAACTATAAATCATGAGCTGCATCAGACAGCTTGCAACTTCTTAACACAACCAATCAGAACATCACATCAACAAAAAAAAAACTTTAAAAAAAAGCTAAAAAAGCTAAAAAACTAAAACATGGGATAATATTATGTTAAAATCATGTCTTTAGTAACCTCTGTAATTCTAAGCAACATGCAAAAAAATAATCAAAACACTCCACATAGGACACAACTAATCACAAAGAACATCCTAGCATCTAGTAGCATATAGAAATGTGCAAAAATGCCCAGAAGACATACAAAAAAAACTGCATATATAACCTAAAAACATTGACATAACCTTAACAAATGCATTGCAATGTCAACAAAAATAAGAACATGTTGTGTAACTATACAGAAACGCTCAAAATTACCTAGCAACACCATAACAACTAAACACCACAACCTCTAGAAAAGGGTTAAAACACTCAAAACAACCTAACAACAACATATCAACATGTCAACAACAAAATAGCAACAATAGCTTAAAAATCTAAATCCCCTAGCAACAACATAATGTCAAAATACCCTCAGAACACCTTAAAAATGCATAGCATTGTGTTAAAAATTCACTAGAACAAAATAGTAACTAAACAGAACATGCCAAATAGTTTAGAAAAGTGCAACTAGAATGGTGCTACAACTCTGAAACACCCTAACAACGACGTGGCACCATGTCAAAAAATTACATTAAAAAAAAATCACACAAAACACCTTAACAACCACATAGCAACAGGACAAAATAATTAAAACTCCCTAAAATTCCATAGTAACTCAACAGACCATCCTAAAACTAGTCTGGAAAATTTCAAAAACACCCTAACAACCACATAGCAACAGGCCAAAATATTTAAAACTCCCCAGCAACAACATAGCAACATTTCAATTATACACTTAAAACAACCTTAGTAAACATAAAGCAACAGGCTAAAATAATCAAAACTCCCTAGCAACAACATAGCAACAATTTAAAAATACACTAAGAACACCTTAGCAACGACATAGCAGCAGGCCAAAATAATCGAACTCCTTAAAATGCCATAGGAGCTAAACAGAACACAGTAAAAGTAGTCAGGAAAAAGTCAAACACATTTACACGTCTAACAACAACATAGCAACAGGCCAAAATAATCTAAACTACATAACAACATAGCAACATTTCAAAAATGCTCTTAGAACACCTTGGCAACCACATAGCAACAGGCCAAAATAATCAAACTCCCTGACAACGTCAACACTTTAAGAAAATACACTCAAAACACCTTAGCAACCATATAGCAACAGATCAAAATCAACAAAGCACCCTAAAAACATAGCAACATTTCAAAATGCACTCAAAACACTTTAACAATCACATAGCAACAGATCAAAATCATCAAAGCCCCCTAAAAACATAGCAACATTTCAAAATGCACTCAAAACACTTTAACAACCACATAGCAACAGATCAAAATCATCAAAGCCCCCTAAAAACATAGCAACATTTCAAAATACACTCAAAACACTTTAACAACCACATAGCAACAGGCCAAATCAATCAAAACCCCCTTACAACACGGAAACATTTTTTAAAAAATGCACTCAGAACACCTTAGCAACCACATAGCAACAGGCTAAATCAATTAAAACTCCCTAACAACGTAGCAACATTTCAAAAATGCATTCAAAATACCTTAGCATCCACATAGCAATAGGCTAAATCATCAAAACTGTTTAACAACATAGCAATATATCAAAAATGCACTCAAAACATCTTAGCAACAACATAGCAACAGGCCAAATCAATCAAAACTCCCTAACAACATAGCAATATATCAAAAATGCACTCAGAACACCTTAGCAACCACATAGCAACAGGCTAAATCATCAAAATTCCTTAACAACATAGCAACATTTCAAAAATGCATTCAAAACACCTTAGCAACCACATACCAACAGGCCAAATCAATCAAATCTCCTTACAAATACCAGAGCAACTAAACAGAACACAGTAAAACTAGTGTGAAAAAGGGCTAAAACAAGACCCTAACAACAACATGAAAACATGCCAAAGAAAAAAAAACACACATAGCCCTTCAATAACACCCGAGCATTGTGTCAGTCATACATACAAACTCATGACTTCTTTGTTAGCATTTGAATTTTGAATTTTTGAGTTTTGCAATTTAATTTGTTGCTGCTGATGCTTCAGAAATTGCGCACTTCCAAAATATTATCCATCATGCTTGTAGTTTTTAATAAATGTGTCCAGTCCAGCTGTGTGTGTCTCTGATACAATGATAGCCGGACCCCCAGGGCCTCAGAAGGGCCAATGAGAGTGCTTAACTTTTTTTTATTAACATAACATTTGCGCTCTTAATTACTCTATTTGCATATTGATCTTCAGATTCACAGCCGTGAGGTGCAGCACGCAGCTATTCGGCAAATGTTATCCTTTTAAAGGTAGGTTTGGCAGGCTTGTTGTTTTTTGATCTCTCTTAATCCACATTGTTAGGCTGGACAAATGCACACTGCAGCATGCAGGAGGAGATGAAGAGAATACATAACTTTTCAGCATCAGGTTTAATGGATAATAATCAACAAAGCTCATTACGATGCATGCAGCTTTGTTAATTATGGTCTTGACGCATCATGCTGTGATACTCAAAGTGTAAAGGCAGTATCATTTTAAATGCTAACATACTAATTATATTTTTAAAAAACACCTTCATAATTCATTCTGGTTTATTTTGAAACGAAAAAGATGCATAAAAATATAAAAGTTCCAGTGTCTTTAATATGGGAACAGATTTTTTATTTTTTTTTAAATGCGATTAAACCCTTATAACAACAATAATAGCAACTGTAAATTTTGTTGATAAACATGAATGTGTATGGCTGTTGACAAACTACTGAGGAATGGAAAATGTAGGACTCGGTTCATATATGAAGAACACTTGCTATGTACAATAACCGGCCAAATTATTAGGTACACTTGTCCAGCTGCTCGTTAACGCAAATTTCTAATCAGCACACGGCAGCAACTTAATGTATTTAGGCATGTAGACATGATCAAGAAAATCTGCTGCAGTTCAAGCATCAGAATAGGGAAGAGAGGTGATTTAAGTGACTTTGAACGTTGCATGGTTGTTGGTGTTGGAGTATTTCAGAAACTGCTGATCTACTGGGATTTTCACGCACAACCATGTCTAGGGTTTACAGAAAATGGCATGAAAATGATGAATATCCAGTGAGCGGCAGTTCTGTGGACGCAAATGCCATGTTTATGAGGTCAGAGGAGAATGGCCACACTGGTTTCAGCTGATAGAAAGGCAACAGTAACTCAAATAACCATTCTTTACAACCGAGGTATGAAGAAGAGCATCTCTGAACACACAACACGTCCGACCTTGAGTCAGATGGGCTACAGCAGCAGAAGACCACACCGGGTGCCACTCCTGTCAGCTAAGAACAGGAAACTGAGGCTACAATTCAAACAGGCTGATCAAAATTGGACAATAAAAGATTGAAAAAAACGTTGACTGGTCTGATGATTTTCGATTTCTTCTTCAATTTTCGGATGGTAGGGTCAACATTTAGCATCAACAACATGAAAGCATGGATCCATCCTGCCTTGTATCAATGGTTCAGGCTGGTGGTGGTGGTGTAATGGTGTGGGGGATATTTTCTTGGCACGCTTTGGGTTCATTAGTACTAATTGACCATTGTGTCAACACCACGGCCTACCCAAGTATTGTTGCTGACCATGTCCGTCCCTTTATGACCACAGTGTACCCATCTTCTGATGGCTGCTTCCAGCAGGATAACGCGCCATGTCATTAAGCACAAATAATCTCAGACTGGTTTCTTAAATATGACAATGAGTTCACTAAACACAAAAGGCTTTCACAGTCACCAGAGCCCAATCCAATAGAGCATATTTGGGATGTGGTGGAACGGGAGATTCGCATCATGGATGTGCAGCTGACAAGTCTGCAGAAACTGCGTGATGCTATCATGTCAATATGGACCAAAATCTCTGAGGAACATTTCCAGTACCTTGTTGAATCTATTCCACTAAGGATTAAGGCAGTTCTGAAGGCAAAAGTGGGTTTAACCTGGTACTTATAAGGTGTACCTAATAAAGTGTATACAAATGTTTTGTTTTTTTTTAATTAATCAAAAAAAAAAAAAAAAGTAACTAAAACCATGGTCATACTCAAATATTTTTTTCCACATTCAATCATAACTGAAAGTTTGTTGATCGAATATTGACCTGGAATACAAATGTTGTGAATTTTTAATGATTTAGGAGAGATAAAACAGCAACTTTAAAAAAGTTAAATTGTAAAATCCTAAATCTTATCTCTGTAGTTTTACTATCGAGACACTTTTGTAGTTTTAATAAATAATTTGAATTAGATTTATTCACATATTATTTTTTATCAATAGTTTGAATTAGTTTTTATTAACATATTTCTGGAATAGGCAAGGCAGTGGCGCAGTAGGTAGTGCTGTTGCCTCACAGCAAGTGTGTGTGGATGTTTCCCAGAGATGGGTTGCGGCTGGAAGGGCATCTGCTGCGTGAAAACTTGCTAGATAAGTTGGCGGTTCATTCCGCTGTGGCGACCTTGGATTAATAAAGGGACTAAGCTGACAAGATAATGAATGAATGAGTTTCTGGAATAATCTTATATGCAATTATTAGAGCTTAGCTTGTTATTATACTGAGCCATTGATGCATCCTCTTCTTTCTATTTGTGTTATTATATGTCCTGATATTGTTTGGATTTATTCATTTAAATATTGTATCAATCTATTTATTTATTTATTTATTTAATTTATTTGTATTTATTTATTTATTTATTTGATTTATTTGTATTTATTTATTTTAATAAATGAATTATTTTATTTATTTATATATTGTATTTATTTATTTATATTAATTGATTTATTTATTTGATTTATTTTTTTAATTTATTAATAAAATTATTAAATATTGTATTTATTTATTTAGTTATTTTTTATTTATTTGTTTATTTTAATTAATTCATTTATTTTAATTAATTTATTAATTTATTTTAATTGTGTTTATTTTATTCATTTATTTATTTATCGATTTTTTATTTATTTGTTTATTTTAATTCATTCATTCATTTTAATTAATTCATTCATTATTTTAATTGTATTTATTTATTTTATTTATTTATTTTTTATTAATTATTTATTTATTGTATTATTTTTTGTTTAGTAGTGTACAGTAGTGTGTTATATAAATGAATACATTTAAATAATTGTATATTTTTTTATTAAAAAAAATCACATTTTTATATATTTTTGCTTCTCATTTTACAATTTTTAAAAATGTTTTAGTAACTACAAGAACGCTAAATCCTCTATCATGAAGCAAAAATAAGCCTCTTTTCACAAGATCTCATTATAGCGCGAAAGGACTGCTAGGTTTAAACCTTTTAAAAATAGACTTTGTTTATTTGTTGACATATGGATTTTGAGTGTGAGTAACATAACAGCTGTTTTCCTTGCACTCTGCCTCTTTTTGCCTGATCTGTTTGGATCAGTGTGTTATTACGAGTGAGCGGAGAGCTGTGCTTATGAATACACAATCACAGCAGGAGAGCAGACACACACACACACACACACACACACACACACAGCCAGATAAGACACGCAGGACTAATAATGAAAGCTATAAAACCTATAATCATACACACACTGTTCTGGGTGATTGAGAGAAGCTGCAGATCTGACAGGTGAAAACACTCCAACTGCTCGCCAATTACAGGTCAAATTTACAAGAATATCATTACAGTGACATCACAATCACGGATGGTTCATGACACATGAAGGAGAGCAGACACAATAATCAAAAATACATTTACAAGACTTTTAAATCAGAAGTTGTGTTGTCTATTGGCTTCAGGTTCATGTGGTATTGCATGCTAAAAAATATTATTTATGCATTTATAGTCAACATAAAAAAGGTGAGTCTTGTTCCAATATCCGTATTATAGCATTAGTTTCACTTTAATTTTAAAAATAAGACAAATATATATACATACATATTCAATACAAAAGTGTAGGAGTTATTATATATTCAAATATAGGCTTAATTAAAAAAAAATCCTTCGACAGGGGTCACCAAATCAAATCAAATCTTTCCAGATACAACCCAGTACTGGGAAACATCCATACACACTCATACATTCGGCCAAATTAGCTTATTCAATTCACCTATAGCACATGTCTTTAGACTGTGGGGGAGACAGGAGCACTCGGAGGAAACCAACGCGAACACAGGGAGAACATGCAAACTCCACACAGAAATTCCAACTGGCCCAGCCTTGACTCGATCCAGCGACCTACTTGCTATGAGGCGACAGTGCTAACCACTGAGCCACCATGTCGAACCTATATATATATATATATATATATATATATATATATATATATATATATATATATATATATATATATATATATATATATACATACATACACACACACACACTATATTCATTAATTTTCTTGCTTAGCCCCTTTATTAATCTGGGGTCGCCGCAGCGGAATGAACCGCCAACTTATCCATTAGATGCCCATCCAGCCGCATACACACATATTCACACACACACACTACAGAAAATTTAGCTTACCCAATTCACCTGTACCGCATGTCTTTTGACTATGGGGGAAACCGGAGCACCCGGAGGAATATATACACACACACACACACACACTGTTATATATATACACACACACACACTGTTGCAAACCTGCAATATTTTTAGCATGTTTTTTATTAAAAATTAATTATCTTACAAATAAATTGATATTTTAACATTTATTTTAGGCAACAAAGTCAAATTTTGTTTTATGGATATATCTTTAAGCAATAATAATAATAAAAAATTGCCTACAATCATAAAAAAATTAAATTATAAAAAATATGTTTTGTGCAAAACAAAAAATAACTGGAAAAATGTCTTATTTTTGTGTTTTATTTGTTGAAATATTTTTTGACACATCACAAAAATCTGTGGGCACCAAAAAGTTTTTTTTTTTTTTCCTCCACACAATAAAAAAAATATACAAACATGTTTGGAAAACCTTGAGGGTTTGCAGGATGATGAGTTAATCTATGTTAATCTAGATATAAAAATATTCATAGAATATGTTAATCTACACTCAAAGTTAATTCAAGTTGTTCATTCAAACTACTTATTTAAAATGAGCAACACAGTTTTTGAGCTTTTTAGGGACAACTTCACTGTTTTATGTTCAATTCATTTTTTAAATTTCTCACATTTATTTAATAAATAGGCCCACAGGAAATCTGTAGTCCATCATTGTATTCCATCACTGAGTCTTAACTTGTGTTGAGCATTTATTTGTATAAATGTGTGTAAATTTATATTTATTCAGTTTTTAAATTAGTTTATAAATATTATTGACTAATATGAAAATGTTCAGTTGATTTATTTACAATACAGTTTGTAAAGTAATATTTTCTGTCTTTTAGTAGACGTACTATATGAGACACTTGTTTATCAAATAAGTAGATTTACAGTAGATGGATTTGCATTATAAACATAAAATAAAAGATAAACAGCTATTCATTTATTTCATGTATTAAGTTTTTACTTATGATACTCCCAAAATAATTCTGCATGAATCCGCAGATTTTTTACAAAATTCTAGGCAGAAATAACATAAAATGTTGACAGATTCTGTCTGTGACCCTAATAAGTTAACTGAATTCCTTCATGTTATCCCAACACAAATCGATTGTGGACCCCAGCATTTTTTACTGTCTATAAAAGCTGATATAAAAGCTGAGTCTGGTCTCCAACACTCACACACACATAAAATCCCTCAATCCCAGTCAAAACTTCTCCAGTCTGAGAATCTCTCCTGCTGATGCTCCCTCTGACGAACCAATCGTTAGTGTCTGACTCACTGATTGGCATCTTGCGGCTTCAAATCACTTAATTAACCGCTGAGCTCTCGCTTGTCAGCCGTTCCGGATGGCTGGAAATCAACATGCTGCTCTAAAATACTAATAGCTCACAAACTAGCGTGCATGTCTGTGTTTATCTGACTAGAGCAGAGCTAAAGTCTGCTGCCAGTGCGGGAACTCCTGCTCTGAAATTTAGTCTTAAAGTCCTTAAGAAAAAACTGCATTTATTATATATATATATATATATATATATATATATATATATATATATATATATATATATATATATATATATATATATATATTATTATTATTCATTCATTTTCTTGTCGGCTTAGTCCCTTTATTAATCCGGGGTCACCACAGCGGAATGAACCGCCAACTTATCCAGCACGTTTTTACGCAGCGGATGCCCTTCCAACTGCAACCCATCTCTGGAAAAACATATTTTATCAACCTAACAAATTTCTTGCCATTACTTTTATTAATTTAATGCATCCATAATCAACAAAATTATTCATTAAAAAAAATAATAATAATTCTCCAGCACCATTCATTTTTGGTTACTTTCATTACAACTTTAATCTCATAATGGAATATGACTTCATTCTTATATTTTTTAGAAAGATATATTATATTACCACATTAATCTTGCAACATCTTGAAGCATTACAACTTCAATTGTATATCTAATTATATATATATATATATATATATATATATATATATATATATATATATATATATATATATATACACACACACACACACACAATCATAATTGTGTGTGTGAGAGAAACACACAAACAAACACACACACACACACACACACACACACACATACAGAGGGAGGAAAAAGTTCATTACATCATCGTTTTCCTCAGAAAGCAGATTTCTAAAGGTGCTGTTAACTTGCAATTTTCACCACATTTTGACAACAACCAAAGCAACAACCAAAGAAAACAAAACAAATTAATTGACAAATAAAGTCGTGTAATAAAATGAAATGACACAGGGAAAAATGAACACATGAATAAAGGAAGGTGTAGAATGGCATTGAAATTCCAGACAGCAGCTGAAATCTCTCAGTAGTTCTTCAGCAACCGTCTGCCCTTCATCAGTGTAAATGAATATCAGCTGTTTCAGTCCAACATCTACATTAGCAGGAAGATGAAACCAGGGTGGACATTTCAGCATGACAATGATCAAAACACAGCCAAGGAAGCTCTCAAATGCTTTCAGAGAAAGAAAATAAAGCTGTAGAATGGCTCAGCCAATCACCTGACTTGAATCCAATAGAAAATACAAAATAAAGATCAGATTTGATAGACGAGACCCACAGAACCATCAAGGTTTTGACACAAGGTTGAAATCTCACCTGAGCAATTCATGGAACTTCTTTCTACATATGAAAATTAAACTAGAAACCCCCATAATTAAAACTACAGATAATACATATTTAAAAACCTTTTTAAAATGCACATTATGTTTAAATTTATTTAAATTAAAATGAAATAAACAATCATCCTATGGTACTTAATTGTGGCTATAGAGTGACAACTATATAGTTTTTCATTTAGTGTACTGTAAGCAGTTTGCTTTTTTGAAGATCTTATTGATTTACATAAGTTTTCCGACTTCCATCGCTCTTCATTTCCAACATAAATTGTAGCACATCTACCAAATTGTCTATTTTTGCTCAGTTTGAGTCTAAGCAAAACCATAGTGAACTTATCCTGTGTAAATGTTTCGGGCTCATCGTAGACTGAGTCATCACACCTTTAATAACACCTACACAGATATGAGGTCAGCATCACCGAACTATTTTAGTCAAATTCACAAATGCATTACTATGCTTGAACTGACCAGTCAGATCCGATTCAGCTATTTGACGGGGATTTAAAACACTAACCACGCAGATGGCTGCTGGGTGACATTTTACCCATTTTACCCACATCGTCTCTTGGGTTCACATCTTTGTCTCACACTTTTAAGACCTTACATTCCTCAGAGAAGCACAGCATCAGCAGCTGATCCGAGCTCAAACACTTAATCCTCATGGAGTTAAGATTAAACACAAAATTAAGTTGTTCCAAAATTAAAAAAAACTCAAGAATTGTGTTGTTTGAGCTCAATTTAAATAAGCAGTTTGAACTATTAGCCAAAATCTTGTTTTGAGTGTAAATGTAGTTGCATTGACTGACAAGATGACGGCTGATTGCATCCAGCTATAAAGAAGGTTTGTGTCGTGATCTCGTTCTTTTTGCGCATATACGTTAGCTTGGGCAGCATGAAAAAATGACATCCTGCAGTACTCATAAATTTCTCTTCATATTGCCGTATGGCTGTTACACAACCATAATACACTGTGATATAGCCTGGTTAGCTAGTTTGCTGGATCATTTTGCTTAATTACTACAATTGATCCACTCCAGAGTTTTAATCAAGCCGAGAGCACCTTATTTAGGCAATCTCGGACTGATTGCTTTGGCGTGGATCTGAGAACGATTGCTGGATTCACATATGCCGAACGAACCGCGGACACTAAGGAAACGCGCCAGGTTCCAAAAAAAAAGTCTAGGTGTGAAAGCACTCTAATATGTTACCATGTCTGTACCCCATTTCAATAATGTCTCTAAAATAAGCATACTCCACAAGTCTTAATTCCATATCTGTTTAGTTCGATCATGACTTTGAGAAATGAGATTACGATCATCAAAAATCGTTGTTTACAAGGTAGACTCTTTATCAGAGTGGTGTCTTAATTGTATTGAAATCTAAATATTGGTGTACATGTAAATGTACTTACTTCTTTTATTAAATTTCAATGGTTGTTCCAAATATAAAGTTTAATCGTGAGCTTGGCAAACATATTAGGAAAAATGGATGATTTCATAGTCAAAGAGATAAGAGCTTGAACTTGCATGCCCTAGAGTAGCAACAAACATGAGCACCAAGTTAAATGACATGCCCAAAAAAGACTGGAATTACAATCCTTGAATTGTCATGCTGGGCGACGTAGTGACGCAGTAGGTAGTACTGTGGCCTCACAGCAAGAAGGTCGCTGGTTCGAGCCTCGGTTGGGTCAGTTGTCGTTTCTGTATGGAGTTTGCATTCTCTCCCCATGTTCGCGTGGGTTTTCTCCGGGTGCTCCGGTTTCCCCCACAGTCCAAAGACATGCAGTACAGGTGAATTGGGTAGGCTAATTTAGTGGGTGTGTGTGACAATGAATGTGTATGGATGTTTCCCAGAGATGGGTTGCGGCTGAAGGGCAACCGCTGCGTGAAACGTGCTGGATAAGTTGGCAGTTCATTCCGCTGTGGCGACCCAAGATTAATAAAGGGACTAAGCGGAAAAGAAAATGAATAAATGAATGAATAAATGAATGAATTGTCATGCTTGACCAATCAGAATCAAGTATTTCTTTACATTAAGAGCCTTTGATATTGACGAAATTGTTTACAAAAAGAGGTTGGGTTGATGAGGCCTACAACAACAACACAATGAAACACAAATTCAGTCCTAGTTAAAAATAAATACAAGCACACTTTAGGTTAGTAAGTTTTAAGTTAGCTTAATTGTTTTAACAAATTGAAGTGGATTGAACGTAAAACAACAGAGTAAAAAAACAATTAAGTCTAAAACAACCTTTAAAATTGAGTTGTTTCAACTTAATTTAAATAAGGAGTTTAAACAAGTCATTTTTATATGTATACACAACAAATATTTACGACAATACAGAATAACTAGTCATTTACAGTCCATTGTTTATATATAAAAGATAGGCAGGTCAGTTTGCAGGTCTTTTTCCAGGATTCTGAACACACAAAAGTGTTAAAACTGAACTGCTTCTTCAGTCAACCACTCAATACTCCTCACTTTCCTCCTGACCCAAGAACCAGTGTTCTCCAGAGGCTTTCTGCTAACCGCTAAACGGCTCCTTTTCACTGTCACAAGCACTCCGACATCCGCAAAGCCATTTCCATCTCGCAGTCTCCGGGTGCCTCTATAACCTATTGCAAATGTCCCGGTGTAAGGGACGGGGAATGAAGGAGTCGCTCGACTCAACTTCACAGCGAGACTCATTCAAAGTCGACGTGAGAGAATATGACTGTATTTCACACCCCGCCTGATAATGACTCTCTCTTTCTCATCTCACCCGAGAGTCATAACCTCTACTTGTTTCCCCGCTCTGAGTTCCTATAACTAGGAAAAAAAAAACTCCATCCATTAAACAGCAGCCCTTGGATAATGGACGCGACGCTGCAGTGTGTGTTTGCTGGACTGCACCCGGTAGTATTGAAGAATATAGACTTCCTTAAGCCTATTTCAGAGGCAGACCAGGGAATTAATTACCTTATAAAAATGGTTTGCAATTGAGTCATAATCTATAATTCTCCTTTATATTTTATATCCCTTCAAGTACAGTACTCAACCCTACGGTAATCACTATTTTTGAAATTTTGAAAGGTTATAGATTTGATTTTTACTTCAACTTCAAAGGGACAGTTCACACAGAAATTTAAATGTAAATAGGAATGCAACGATTATAGATTTTGGTTGTATGATTATGAGGAGGGCGAGGCAGTGGCGCAGTAGGTAGTGCTGTCGTCTCACAGCAAGAAGGTTGCTGGTTCGATCCTCGGCTCAGTTGGCGTTTCTGTGTGGAGTTTGCATGTTCTCCCTGCTCCGGTTTCCCCCACAGTCCAAAGACATGCGGTAGGGGTGAATTGGGTAGGCTAAATTGTCCGTAGTGTGTGAGTGTGTATGTGGATGTTTCCCAGAGATGGGTTGCAGCTGGAAGGGCATCCGCTGCATAAAAAACATGCTGGATAAGTTGTTGGTTCATTCCGCTGTGGCGACCCCGAATTAATAAAGGGACTAAGCCGACAAGAAAATAAATGAATAATTATGAGGAATAATCACGATTTCATGGTTATCACGATTATTATGCATTCATTAATTTCAAAACACCACTACAGGGGATGTGCAGGAATCCTAAAGTTAATTTCAAAACCTTTTTAAGACTTTTTGAAGACCTTTTCAGAATATTTTAAGACCTCATAGCTACTTCAAGCTCTAGTTAGTATCAAACCTTAAAAAACAGTTGTAGTTAAGTAAATGAACAGAGCGCAAAATACACCAGAACTCAGATAAGCTCGGAAAAAACAAAGCTTGAAAGAATAAATGACGTGGTTGTTTTCAGCGACAGGCTTTAACCACTGTTCAAACTCATCTTTCTCCAACCAGGAGTACGCAAACTTACATTTTCCCATTTTGTCATCTGTTTCGCTCTATGGTTTCGCTACATGTGGAGAGCGTCACATCACCTTCACCAAATTACGTCTCTTCACCCGGACGGAGATCTTGGCCGGACACGCCTCGGCTCGAACCAATTGCGTGGATTAAGCATGCTGTTGTTAATATTAGGAGGAAAATACATATATTTCAGATTTTTTGGAAACGGACACTTAGACCAACGCTTAAACAAAAATTAAGACCTCATAAAAACGCGATTAAGACTTTAATACCTTTTAACGGCCTTAATTTTCTCAAAATTGATGCATCAACATTTAATACTCTTCAAGACCACGCAGACACCCTGTACTAGTTTAGAAATCACATGAAAACTCATAATAATATAATTATTAAAAATAATACAGCACAAATTAATAATAATAATAATAACAACAACAAAAAACAATAGTCCATTTCTCTTTGGACAAAAATAAGTAAAAAAAAAAACAACTTTTTGACATTTAAACATAAGTAATCATTTAAAAAAAAACAAGTGTCAGAACAATAAATAAACAAATAAATCAAAAATATGAAAGATTAAAAACTAATGTAAATCTAAGCTACACTCACCGGCCACTTTATTAGGTACACCTTACTAGTACCGAGTTAGAACCCCTTTTGTCATCAGAACTGCCTTAAACATTCGTGGCATAGATTCAACTAGAAATATTCCTTTGAGATTTTGCTTTATATTGGCATGATAGCATCACGCACGCTGCAGATTTGTCGGCTGCATATCCATCACGCGAATCTCCTGTTCCACCACATCCCAAAGGTTATCTATTGGATTGAGATCTGCTGACTGTGGAGGACATTTGAAAACAGTAAACTCATTGTCTGGTTCAAGAATCTAGTCTGAGACGATTCGCGCTTTATGACATGGTGCGTTATCCTGCTGGAAGTAAACCCTAGAGACGGTTGTGCGTGAAAATCCCAGTAGATCAATACTCAGACCAGCCCGTCTGGCACCAACAATCATGCCACGTTCAAAGTCACTTAAATCACCTTTCTTCCTCATTTTGCAGTAGATCTTCTTGACCATGTCTACGTGAAGTTTCACAAAATAATTTCAAGAGAAGCACATCATATGATTGATCGCAGCTAATCTCCCATCTGTAATCATTAGAAAGCCAATCAAATCATTCCAAATACACTATAAATA